>NC_041400.2:189587121-189799621 GCF_900747795.2 Erpetoichthys calabaricus
TCATTAATCCCTATCATGACACTAGGAAGTAAGGGATTTCAAAGGAGCACTAAGTACAAGATGGCTTCAGTACAGGAGGTTCCAAGCACGTTTAAGATTACCACAGGGTCAGGACTTTCTGTCAGCCGTGCCCATGTGCAGAGGAGTGACAGTCACACTCCCACGCATGTGACACCACAGGCTTCCCTACAGGCCGGCAGGCAGGCAGGCAGCCAGTTCAGTGGCCAGGGCTGGAGGCTCTTGGATACACTACAGAAAAATCTCAATCCTCCAGGCGAAGGAAAGAAACATTTAATATTAGTGAGTCAACAGGATTTAAAGATTTATAAGGCAACTGAATCTGCTTCTGCTATAATGTTCATGTTTGCTTTGTGATGGGGTTTGTAAGGAAATGCTTTGGAGTGCTAAAGAAAATAAAGGTTAGATAGATAGATAGATAGATAGATAGATAGATAGATAGATAGATAGATAGATAGATAGATAGATAGATAGATAGATAGATAGATAGATAGATAGATAGATAGATAGATAGATAGATAGATAGATAGATAGATAGATAGATAGATAGATAGATAGATAGATAGATAGATAGATAGATAGATACTTTATTAATCCCAAGGGGAAATTCACAGAAGGTTGGCTTATAAATCAGATACCATCTCCTTGAGCACAGGTTCTCCACAGGGGTGTGTTCTAAGTCCCCTCCTCTTCACGCTCATGACCCACGATTGTTGTGCCAAGTTCAGCACAAACCAAATTATTAAGTATGCGGACGACACAACAGTGGTGGGTCTAATTCGAGGTGACGGGGAAGGGGATTACAGAGAGGAGGTGAAGTCATTTGTGGAATGGTGTGATAAAAACAATCTGATACTGAATGTCGAAAAAACAAAAGAACTGGTGATCGACTTCAGGAAGAAACAGCTGATACACATCCCGGTCTACATTAAGAACACTGCTGTGGAAATTGTGCAGTCTACTAAGTTCCTGGGAGTTAATGTGACGAACAACCTCACCTGGTCCCTGCACACCTCCTCCGTCATCAAGAAAGCTCACCAGCGCTTGATCTTTCTGCGGAGGCTAAAGAGGGCCCATCTCAGTAAGTCAGTCCTCACCACTTTTTACAGAGGGTCCATAGAGAGCGTGCTAACCAGCAGCAGCTCTCTGTGGCAGGAGAGCTGCAGCGCTTCGGACTGGAAAGCACTGAGGAAAGTGGTGAGGGCTGCGGAGAGGATCATTGGAGCCCCGTTGCCAAATGTACAAGATTTGGCAAAACAACGCTGTCTGGCCAGAGCTGTGCGGATTTCTAGAGACCCTACTTATCCTGCCTCTGAACTCTTTTCCCTCATGCCCTCAAGCAGAAGGTACTGCAGCCTGAAATGTAGAACTACCAGGTTTAAAAACAGTTTTTTTCCTACTGCCGTTCGTCTTTTAAATGAAGCATTTAGTATTTTATTGTAGGCTGATTTTAACTATGTGTTTTTATTAATGTCTTGTGCATCGTATTTTCGTTCTGCAGCACATCTTGGATGTTCTGCTAAATGACAAATAAAATTGAATTGAATTGAATTGAATTGAAATTATTGACTAATAAAGTCACATACAGGAATGAGGAGGGAGCAGACTGGGAGCCCTGAATCACTAAGTGAAACGGATATGAGTTACATGGTGGCACACATATAGTAACCTCTCCCTCGGCTACAGTCCTAAAATGGAGGAGGAGGAGACCCTGTGAGTGGCCACAAAGTCCCATCCATTCTGGCCCCATAGACATATAACAAGACTCCCACCAGAAGAAGGTGGTCCCAGTGACTGAAGGACCCTAACTAGCCCTCAGTGCCCTCATTATAATGAGCTCAAGCAGTGGCGGGCATTGTTCTTCTTTATTTTTGCAGTTATTTTGTGTTGTAAAGTTATTGCACATTGCTATCATTATATGGAGTGTGGCAGACCCTTAACCCTTTGTGTGTGCATTTTTTCTAATAGCAGAGTCACAGTAATATTTTTCATTCAAACAGCATAGTATCTTTCAACAACTAGAATTTATTTAAAATCAACTTATTCAAACATCTCCCATCTATCTATTATATAGTGCCTTTCCTACCTATCTAGATATTGACCAAATATATTCCTATCTATCTATTGTATTGAGGATTACTGTGTTCTGTGTATTGTATTGTATTTGCCCCCTTTTTGGAAGCCACTGCATTCCCAACCTGCACGGAAAGGGGTCTCTCTTTGAACTGCCTTTACCAAGGTTTCTTCTGTTTTTACCACCTACAAGGCTTTGTTTTTTTGGGGGGGAGTTTTTCCTTGTATTGTGTCTATCTATCTATCTATCTATCTATCTATCTATCTATCTATCTATCTATCTATCTATCTATCTATCTATCTATCTATCGTATAGTGCCTTTCATATTTATCAATCTATGTATCTATCTACAATATAGCACTTTTCACTCTATATATCACATAATGCCTATCTATCTATCATATACTGCCTTTCATATCTATCAATCTATCTATGTATCTATCTATAATATAGCACTTTTCAATCTATCTATCTATCTATCTATCTATCTATCTATCTATCTATCTATCTATCTATCTATCTATCTATCTATCTATCTATCATATACTGCCTTTCATATCTATCAATCTATCTATGTATCTATCTATAATATAGCACTTTTCAATCTATCTATCTATCTATCTATCTATCTATCTATCTATCTATCTATCTATCTATCTATCTATCTATCTATCTATCTATCTATCTATCTATCTATCTATGTCATCCACCCGTTTTCCTAACTGTCTCTCTATTCTGTGCACATCCGCATTAGCTTTCAGTAGCCCTGCTTGTTAATATTGCAACATCCCAGCTGAGATGCTTTGACTCACCGCCGTACCTCGGCATGACAATGAAGAACTGATGCCGATTACCATAGCAACCAGCCACAGCATAACAGTTTCTTATCACTAAAACCCAGAAGAGGAAGACGTGTGCCGAGGCGTGCTTTGGCTTTTTAGGAATTTGCAAGGCGCCGCGCTGGAGACTCCGGCTTCGCGGGCATTACTCGGGTTCGACGCGGCCGCCGATTCTTCACGCTCGCCTTTGCTGTTTCTGACTCACACATCCGATTTGTTTCTACAAGCGCTACACTCCTGACGTCATCATGAGGGAAAATCCTTCAACTCTACCCTGAAGCTGTTGGTATTTTAAGCGCGTAATCGATCGTGCTTGCGGCCGCCTGGTAGTAACCTTTATCATTTTTTTGAAGGAGCTGCTAAATGAGCTTTAATGTTTTAAAGATTTTAATGTTAGTGGGTTTGCCAAGCATCATCATTATAACATAATTAATCAAAACACTCAATAGACCGAAGAATCTACTCGAGAGGATTTGAACGCATTAACACTTAGCCCGTATGAATTTTTATTCACTAATTCATGTTAGTATCAATTAGAAGATGAATCGACTGCTACCCTGCAGCGTTTTATTGCCACGGAAGGTCAGTCGTTTCCACTCCTAGACGTGGGGATCCACTTGGCTTTTGATTTTTGTTCCAACTAATATTCAAATCAGCGAGTCATTTTATTATGTATTTACAGAAGTGCAGTTGTGTGAGATTTACATTCGTGTGGAAAATAAGTACGCCACATGAAATATTTCTTTTAAGATTTGATCATCATATATGTGTCTGTTATACACCTTTTGATATTGGAGTCGTAAAAGCAGTCTGAATGTTTGTGATGCACCATCTGTTGGAATGACAGAGACATAGCAACTGGATGGACACACAGACAGATACAATCTGGATGTGAATTGGCCCCGTTGAAGTAAGTGTGTGTGGGTGTGTGTGTGTGTGTGTGTGTGTGTGTGTGTGTGTGTGCATATGCGTGATCAGCTGGGTCCCCATCCACTTTTGGTTCAAGCCTTAAGCCCAACTGGTACAGACCCCACTAAATCTTGACCTCCCAAAGTAAAATTTGTGTGTTTGAGAATTAAATGTTAATATTTAGTATTAATCTGAATTGACTCTCAGTTAATTTTCTGTCATAACAACCCCATTCCATTCTTTGAAATCCCACATTGAACTGATTTGCTTTAATACAAAACTAATTTAGTTATTTATGTAGCTCCACAGAGTGACTAATTAAGACGGCACCGGGTGCCGATTAGCCGACGAGTTCACTGATCAATTGTAATGAAACATTTGGCAGGCGGCATAATTACACTATTTCATTTCCCCTAACTGCTCACTTTTAATACTCGTAACAAAAGCTTGGTGAATCACAACTCCAACATAAATATAGTATTTCTATGATGACTCACCAAGTTTTTAGATTTAAATTTAAAAAAAGTCAAAGTGCTATTTCTGGAATTAGCAGACTGACGTATTCCCTGGCAGTTCTGAATCTATTTTTGTGATGATTTGCCTTAAGCCACCGGATTAGAGGATTGGAGAAGATCACAGCTCGTCGAGTACAGCTGCAAACATGACAGTTGTCCATGAGATCACTCTAGGTTGCCATTTTGGAACACTCATCTACAGCCATGTGAAAAAGTAAGTGCACCCCGTGAAATGTTTGGGTTTTTTTTTTAATATATGTGGGCAGAGTAAGATTTGATCTTCATTTAAATAGTGTCTATAGATAACCGTGATTTAATATAACAAGCATCATGCCACATTTACATTTTAAAGTTCTATCTATCTATCTATCTATCTATCTATCTATCTATCTATCTATCTATCTATCTATCTATCTATCTATCTATCTATCTATCTATCTATCTATCTATCTATCTATCTCATGACAGGACACAAGTCTGGATGGGCTGCCTGTCCATCTCATGCCCAGACTCACATTTACTCACACTGAGCCAAAGTAAAAGCACACAAAATGAGCAGAGCTTAACATTACAAACCTGGGCAACGCCGCATTCTGCTTCCACCTCCTGTAATATAAAATGGAGTATTGTACTGTTTTGCAGGAGGGTCTTTGATGAGGCTTGACTGTGAGTGGAAGTGCAGAGCAACACAAAGGAGAATCAAAAAGTTGTTGAACTCCTCCTACGTTGATTTTCTTTATAATCTAAGCACTATTGACCATGAGATATTGCTGTTGCGGCTTGAACATCTTGTTGGGCTTAAAGATAGATAGATAGATAGATAGATAGATAGATAGATAGATAGATAGATAGATAGATAGATAGATAGATAGATAGATAGATAGATAGATAGATAGATAGATAGATAGATAGATAGATAGATAGATAGATAGATAGATAGATAGATAGATAGATAGATAGATAGATACTTTATTAATCCCAATGGGAAATTCACATAAAGGGGCTGCTCTTAACTGGTTCAGGTCATATCTAACTGGTAGACACTTTTCAGTGACTTTAAATTCCTCTTTTTCATCTACTGCTGCTCTTAAATGTGGTGTTCCTCAGGGATCCATTTTGGGTCCTATTTTATAGGACCTTCATACTGTATATACCTTCACCCTATTGGAGCTATTTTTAGGAAATTTAACATTTCTTTTCACTGCTCTGCTGAGGATACACAAGTTTATATTCCTGTCTGCAACTCTGCAATGAATCAACTGCACAGCTGACTTTCTGAACTAAGATCCTGGATGGCTAATAATTTTCTTGATCTGAATCAAAATAAAATGGAGGTGCTTATAGTGGGTCCATCAGCTAAAGCCCAAATTGGTCTTGGACTTCTCGGCTCTTTCTCTATCTTTTGGAAACCTCAAGTCCGCAATCTTGCTGTTATCTTTGACAGTAACCTCTCTTTTGAGAAACAGTTTAATTCTGTAGTCTTTTTCCAGCTTTGTCTATTAGATAAGATCAAGCCTTTTTTTATCTTCTAGGGATCTTGAGAAAGCTACTCATGCTTTTATCTTTTCTTGCCTTGATTACTGCAACTCGCTGTATTCTGGGGTTAACAAATCCCTGATACGCAGGTTACAGTTGGTCCAGAATGCTGCCACTCACTTTCTGGTTGGGGAAAGAAAGTCTGATTCTGTTTCTCCAATATTAGCTTCTTTACACTGGCTGCCTGGCAGTTTTCAAATTGATTTTAATATCTTCTTTACATGGGCTTGCTCCTGCCTATTTATCTGAATTGTGTGCTTTACAATGAGGCCCTCCTCACTCACGTGCCAGCCTCCATTCAAGTTGCTTTACCTTGCGCCACGTGTTGGAGTGCACCTTGCTTCTGCTTAGCTAGCAATACCTGTTTGTTCATCAGACATTATCATCTAGAGATTGTTAAGGAGTAACATTTGACATTTTTGAGGGAGACATCAGAGCTACTCTGTGTGTTTTAGAGGGTAGCTGCTGATTGGCAGAGATATCATGGCCATGTGCTCTTTTCCCCACGCGGGGAACGCTCTCCCATCAGAGCTGAACACGATCAAATACAGTGGCAACGTTTGACACTGGAGCATACCCAGAATTCCCAGAATTACATTTTAAAAATTTTGTTTGTTGATTTTTAAAGTTTGCCCTGTTTCACTTCTACGTGGGCAGAGCCGCAGGGGACAGCTAGTAGTGATATAAAAAGGAGTATCGTGAGCTTTCTCATGGAGGTCTTGGTTGACGCTTGATCAAGAATGGAAGTGCAGTGCAACACAAGGGGTTTGTTGTTTAACTCAAGCTTTGTTAAATATTCTTCATCATGTGAATTTCCCCTTGGGATTAATAAAGAATCTATCTATCTATCTATCTATCTATCTATCTATCTATCTATCTATCTATCTATCTATCTATCTATCTATCTATCTATCTATCTATCTATCTATCTATCTATCATATAGTGCCTTTCCTATCTATCTATCTATCTATCTATCTATCTATCTATCTATCTATCTATCTATCTATCTATCTATCTATCTATCTATCTATCTATCTATCTATCTATCTATCTATCTATCTATCTTAACACTGAACTACCCACCTTGAACTAAGAGGACAAGTCAGACATGACAGTATTCATGCTTACAACCCAGTAAGGAGTCACCCGCAAATCTGGAATACAATCAGACCCCAAAAAGAACAATTTCAAAGCTCTGAGTAGAGCAGAGACTTTGATGGAGAGGCAGTGAAGATGACAGATGGGACAGCTGTCAGGAACAACAGGATCACCATTTAAAAACACATAAACCTCTGCTTTCTTTCTTTAACCCATTCTATACCTGGGAAATGTCATTACAGTAATCCCTCGCTACTTTGTGGTTCACTTTTCGTGGATTTTATATGTAAGTATATCTACTGTAAATATATAACACGGATTTTTCGCTGCTTTGCGGGTTTCTGCAGACAATGGGTCTTTTTACTTCTGGTACTTGTTTCCTCAGTTGGTTTGCCCAGTTGATTTCATACAAGAGATGCTATTGGTGGATGGCTGAGAAGCTACCCAATCAGAGCACGCAGTTAAGTTCCTGTGTGCTGCTGATTGGCTCAGCGACAGAGCGTTGCATTAACCAGGAAGTCTCATCTCACTCATTCAGCATTAACGTGCTAATGCTTCAGGGGCCGAGTCCAAGTGCCAAAAGAAGATGCAAATGATTCCAGAAAAGGTAAAAGTTTTGGATATGTTGAAGGAAGGGAACAGCTACACCATTACAGCATCAATGAGTCCACGATTCTTTTTATTTAAAAAGGAGGAAAAGCATATAAGATCTACAGCCGCAGTGTCCTTTAACCAGGGTGCAAAACGAGTTGCAAGTGGACGTGATAAGGCAGTAGTCTGGATGGAATCTGCTTTAGGAATCTTTGCAACAAGGTCGACGACGTCATGACCGCCTACAAGCTGCTGTTCAACCGGAAAAAGAAGCAGCGGCAGCAACTGCCGATCACAATGTTTTTGCAGCCTCGCAAAAAAGAGCCAGTTCCTACTACTACTACTACTACAGATACACCTTCGGAAACCGTGGAGGAGGTGCCCCAGGAAATGGGACCGTCGTCTGAAGAGACGTAAAATACAGTCATCGGCTGCGCAGTAAAAGTCATCATCACCTTCATCGTCATCATTTTTACTGCGCAGCATATTCATCACCATCATCACGTCATATATAGCTACGTGTACTTCGCTATACAGTAAGTGTAAACTTATCTACCAATTTCATATTGCTTAGCAGTTGTCCCTGTTATTAACAGAGTAAAGGGTGGGTTGCAAACAATACAGGGAGGGTTTAAAAACGTCCAAATACACGTTACATAATTAAATAAATATGGTGTCCCTACTTCGCGGAAATTCAGTTATCGTGGTCGGCCTTGGAACCTATCTCCCGTGATAAGTGAGGGATTACTGTATTAATATTACTAAACAAGTCTGTGGGAAATGAGCAACACTGGAGAACATCCCACAAGTAACCTTAAGCCCATGAGTGACAAATCTGCCACTTCCATTGCCCCCTGTCCTTAGAATGGTTTCCTTAAGTTATTAGATCTGCCGACTCCATTCACTCATTTGAAAGTCAACTTTAAACCCATCAGGTTAAGAAGGCACTTAGCTTTAGTAAGACGGCACACTTGGTTTCCCTTTTAGTGTCAGAGGTTCTTTTTAAATATTCTATTAATTCCTGTATGTCTAGGACTGTCCAACCTTTTCTAGGATTGCTTTTTATGGCCTTGAATTGCACTTCGATTTATACGCTTTATTGGGTACACCTTGCTAGTACCGGGTTGGACCCCCTTTTCCCTTCAGAACGGTCGTAATTTCTTCATGGCATTGATTCAACAAAGTGCTGGAAACATTCCTCAAGAATTTTGGTCCATAGTGACATGATAGCATCACACAGTTGCTGCAAATCCAGGGTGTGAATCTCCCACTCCAGCACATCCCAAAGGTGCTCTATTGCATTGAGGTCTGGTGACTGTGGAGGCCATTTGAGTCCAGTGAACTAATTATCATGTTCAAGAAACCATTTGGAGACGATTCTAGAAAGTTGATTCAGTTCATCTGGACATAGTTCTTTTCCAGGGAGATACGTCACATCACTCATCCAAGTGACTTCCTCAGTCTCAGTTGACTGCAGGTTTATAAACAGTACCTTTGCATAATGACCGAAACTAGCACCATTGACTAACAATGGGCCGTGTGATCAATGATATGCAAATTGTCCATTGATCAATGGCCACAGAGAGTCGGGGAATGGCTGCAATCACAACATTGTAAGATGGTGAAACTTAGGCCCCCTCCTCAGTTCGGAGATGGTCGTTCCTTTTTTCACGTAAATGGCCTCCTTGACTCCTCGTATCAGGACTCTACAACACAAAGCAAACACCATACCCACAGACACAGCGGCCAGGGAAGCAGAAGAACATCATATCAAAAAGGCCCTGAGAAAATGTGGTTATCCCAGCTGGACTTTTGTCAAAGCAGGGACGACAACGAAAGAATGCTCTAAGCAATCCAGGAGAGAGGAAGGATAACCACTGCCTAAGCACAGGCCTGGTTCTGCCGGTCATGCAAAGCGTGTAAGCACTAAGGCGGCCGAACATAGATGGCGGCCGCCCTCAACAAAACGCAGGCTCGGCGCGGGCATCGTCTTTTCCCTAGTCGAATGTCGCTAACTTGCTTCAAAGAAAAACGGACAAGGCATTACACGTGAATTGTGGCAGCTAAAGTATGCAGCACATCAATCAAAAGTTTTTGTAGTGTTCAGTGTTTGTTTCTACAATCTTTGTTATTGTTAAAAGCGCAAGTTTAAATATAATTTTGGAAGTCGTTTTACCTGTAAATTGGGAGGTAAAGTATATTAAAGTATTACATATCTACTTCAGGTGTGATGTGAAGAAATAGACTTTTGCTAAATTTTGCATTTGCGAGAATATGAGGTGACGTCTTTTTCAAGAAAATTAAGTCTATAATCGGGACTCGCTTTATATTCGGAATTTTACTAAAGAATTAATTAAACTTGCCGCCGATTCGTTAAATGCGTACGTCAAGTTTTCTTCTACCTATGAAGAAATTTTCTTTAATTTTTTTTTGACATTAAGGAAATTATGAAAATTTTTCATTTTAAATACACTGGTTTAGAAAACGAGTGAAGGTATTATAAGGTGAGGGGGCGGCTGAAATTAAATGGCACGATGGCGGCTTCAGTTCTAGAACTGGGCCTGCCTAAGCGAAAACCTTTGGTGATCCCTTACATGTCAGGAGTATATTTTGTATTGATCATTTTTATATGAATATTTTTGGGTTGTGGAATGAAGCATCTGAGTTTCCATTATTTCTTAAGGGGAAATTCGCTTTGATATACAAGTGCTTTGGATTACAAGCACATTTCCGGAACGAATTACGCTCACAAACCGAGACACCACTGTACTTGAGTATTTCACTACAACTGTCTATTGTCACACATGCACATGGGAGGCAAGTAAAAGGACCAAATGAAGGTAATTCCATGCCAGGCCAGGGGGTGGCAGGGTGCGCTAACCATTTCTCTGTTATTCCTGCAGACCAAACCCGGGAAATTCTGCCTGATTCTGGCTACAAAGTCGTCACTTCTGGTTCCGGCCACCCTGATGTCACTTCCGGGTCCGGCCACAATGACGTCACTTCCGGTTCCCTGCCTTAAAATCCAGACCGCTTCGTCAGTTCAATGGTGGACTCAAATCTGTACACATCACTGCAACTAATTTTGCCTTTTGCAGCCACGGCTCAAGCACACAGGTGGCTGCCCCAAACCTTCTTCTATGTGTCGATACTATTTATTTTGCACTATTTTAAATACCAATGAATAATAAAACAGTTAAAAGTAAAAAAGTAAAACGTAATAAAAAGTAAGTAAATATGCATTACTTTATCCTCTAACTAACATTTTTTAAACGTTGCTTTTTTTGCATTTCTGTTTGCATATTGTACGAGATATTTGTATCTTTTTTTGGATGATTCTCTGTGTTCTTGATTTTTATTATATGCAGCTCTTTTTTGTTCATTTTCTTTTTTTCGATATTCATTATCAGCTCTTGCCGCTGTCTGTCAATTGCGATCTAAAATTCGATGTTCTTGAGAAAGTAATTTGATTTTCTGCCTTGCCATTATAGCCGACTGAGTTGAAGGGTCACAGGGTGGGACGGGGATAGGATGTGCCCAGTAGGAGTAACGATTGGGTGAGTGGTGTGGAGGGGCGTGGTCAAGGCTGAATTAGCGTGGACACAACAGAAAACTTTTTTAATATAACTAGGAGGGCAAGCCTCCTGGCGTCTTTGGGGCCCAAACCCCAGTTGCAGCCAGAATATTAGTAAAATCTATAAATATACAAAAGAAAAATTTTTATTGGAGTCAAAATCACAAAATTCTATAAATATGTAAAAGAAAAATTAATTATTTAACAGAAAAAAAATCATGAAATGAGAATCAAATATTTACTCTCTTACTGATTGGAGTATTCCTGTTAAACTGAGGTCCACTATGCTTGATGAGTATTTATAAGAGACTCGATAAATGATCCATTCGTTTTAACTGACATTCTTTAATATAAAAAAACGTTTTTTAAAAAATGACTCATTTAAATTACAGGAAAAATCAGGTGAAAACTAAAGTGGTATGCAATGGGTCATCATAACTTGACCTTCAGCTAACTAAATCACCGAAATACAAACATTGGTGTTACGAATCGATCATTTTTTTTGAATAGTTTGTTCCTGTGAAAGAAAGTTTACTCGATCAAAAATAAAAGCCACAACTTTCTTGATATTTTAGTTTATAATTTAAAAATGGAATCAGAAAATCTAACAACATCACATGAAAGTTCGATAAATTCTGAAAAGAATGATACCAAACATATATATGCAGGTTTTAAAATAAGCCCGATTGAAAGCGTGACAAAAAACGTGACATAAAATCGTTGCACATTTAGGCTTAGGATTTTATATATAGAGAGAGAGTAGATAGAGTGATTTTTTTTTATTTAGTTTGTTTTCATTTTAAGCGTATCTCCCTGTTCATCTCTGAGAAAGTTCTCCTGTCTTGTCCGAGTCGGGAGAATAGATTTCAAAAGCCTACTGACAACAACCTAATAGCTCCTCTTCAATCGGAATCCCAAAAGGGTCACTCTGTGTCGAGTCACAAATGCTCTTAGATCTGCTCAAGCTCAGGTTTCCATAAAGTTGCTTGGAATCCGTGGTTTTGCCTTGAACTGCTGGTGCACGTCCTACCTTTCTGACCAATTCTTTTGTGAATCCTGGTCTAACTCTGTCTTCTCCATAAGTGTGCCTCAAGGATCACTGATGGGTCCACTTCTCTTTTCTCTCTACAGTCGCTCCCTAGGCGATGTTATTTCTTCTCATAGGTTCTCCTATACTGCTTCTGTACAGTTCTTCTTCTCATTCCCCTCTAACTACCCACAGGTTTCATCCCAGCATTCCAGTTGTTTCTCTGCCTTCCTTTTATGGATGAATGCTCAGTCCCTAAAACTTAACCTTTCAAAGTCAAATATTGTGTACTTGCCTTCTGATTCTCCCTCCTCAGGTTTGTCTCAAAGCACTGCTCTTGAAGATGTCACCCTTTCACCCTCAATCATGGTCAGGACTCTTGATTGGCCCCAGACTCCTCACTTTCATTCACTGAATATATTTCTTCAATGACTCAGTCCTGTTGTTTCTTTCTCCATAATATTCAGAGGATTCAGCCCTTTCTCCGAATTATGCCACGCAACTCCTTATTCACTCGCTGGTTTTCTCTCAGCTGGAGTATTGGTGGAGTCTCCATCAACTTCTACCAGACCTCTCTGGCTTGACTGGTGTTCTCTCTTCTTCCTTTCACTCCTACTACTCCTCTGCTTCGGTCTCTTCACTGGCTTCTTGTTGTTGCAAGGATCCAGTTCAAACCTGCTGTTCTGTTCCGCAGTATCTGCACTCTTTGGTTTCTCCATATGCTAACCATCCCTCCTCTGCAAAACCCTCCTCCATGTTTGTTCCAAAACTGTTGAATGGTCTCCCCTTGGCTACTCCAACCCACTTTACTCCTGTTTAGGGCTCGTTTATGCTTCACGCTCAGAACGCGTATGCGTCCGCATCATGGCTGCCACACATTCCCAGCGTTCATTTGACTTGTCCTCTGAGCAGGTCCTCAGAAATTAACGCGACGCGTGCTCTACTTTTGAAGGTCGGCGCACCAATGATGTTACTACGAAACTTACAACCACCAAAACTTTGTAATGGCACCAGGCCTCAGATCAAATCTCTGCACAAGAACCTCATTGAGGCAGCTGTCTTCACTGGAACTGGCTCGGGGAGACTGGATTTATTCCTCGCATCCCTCTCATATCCTCTGACCTCCCATTCCAATTTCCAGTAAGGGTCTGATTCGCTATGACAATAAATAAGTCACAGGGCCAGACTCTAAAAAAGGTCACCATTGACTTGACACAAGATCGCTTCTCACATGGACAACTGTACATTGCATACTCGAGACTGAGCTCAGCAGACATCTTGGTCATTTTACCGCCCGAGGGCAGAACTGCCAACGTTGTTTTACAAAGAGATCCTTACATCCGAAAAATGTGCATTTCTCATACACAACATTTACAATCATAAATTAAACTCTTTACAATCATCAAATTCACTCTCAGTACTAAAATAAGCCTACGACAATTGCATTGACCATCATGTTACGTTATTTTTAAAATGTTTCCTTTCCTTTTTCATAACTTCTTTAACACACTACTTCTCCACTGCGAAGCGTAGGTATTTTGCTAGTCTTATATATAAACGTCTATGCGTGGAAGTGTTTATATCTGTACTTGTTAACCTCCTCATGAACTTGAGGATAAATATTTTATGGTCCTGGTGATTTGCTTGATTTTAGCCTATTTAAACCACACAGCTCTTCTCTCTCCACAATTTCCAAATCACTCAGTAACTCCTTAGTAGTCCCATTTACTGCTGGGAGGTCATCCACTTCCTCACTTGTGAAGATCTCAGAAAAATGCAAGTTTAGAGCATTCGCTGTTTCACTGTCTGTATTTTTTAATTCTTTCTTACTATTCCTGATGCACTTCACCTCCTCCTTGACTGATCTTTTACTACTAAAATACTGAAAGAATCACTTTGGGTCGTCTTTCACCTTATCTGCTATATTCCTCTCTAACGGCTTTTTAGCCTCCCTAATCTTCTTCTTAATGGCTGCCCCCATGTTCTCATATGCCCTAAGACTCACACATTGGATGGCTACTGTTGCACTGACAAAGAGTGATACTCGAGACTGAGCTCAGCAGACATCTTGGTCATTTTACCGTCCGAGGGCAGAACTGCAAACATCGCTTACAAAGAGATCCTTACATCCGAAAAATGTGCATTTCTCATACACAACATTTACAATCATAAATTAAACTCTTTACAATCATCAAATTCACTCTCAGTACTAAAATAAGCCTACGATAATTACATTGACAATCATGTTACGTTATTTTTAAAATGTTTCCTTTCCTTTTTCATAACTTCTTTAACACACTACTTCTCCGGTGTGAAGCGCAGGTATTTTGCTAGTCTTATATACAGTATAAACGTCTATGCGTGGAAGTGTTTGTGTCTGTCCGGCCAGGAAGTGAGAGGTGGAGTTAAGGGTAAGGGCTCCGCCTCTGAGGAAATTAAAACTAAACGTCTATGCATGGAAGTGTGTTTGTCTGTTTGTCCGGCCCAGAAGTGTGAGGCTACTACAGCATGAAGCTCAGAGAGCCGGCAAGGCAGCACCAAGTTAACGAGTCGGAAGAAGAAAGCAACTCTGCTGCCAAAGGATAACCACCAAGAAAAAAGAGAAACTCCTATGCAAGCGAGATGAGCACATCGGCAAATACGTTATCCCTTTTACTTTTCCTCCCTCTGTTAATACACAAGCGATGCGAGCACGTCAGCAAAACAAATCCTCCTAGGAGAAAGAGATGCCCAGAGTAGCTCCTTTCAATGACCTGACATCTCTACATTTACATTTTTTTCTGACGATTTCAATAGTTCCTAGGACCATGGGCTTTTTACAGCACACACAGTTAGTGTATTATAATGTGTTTTCTAAGTTGCTTTGGATAAAGACATCTGTTAAATAAATAAATATGTTGTAATAATAATAATAAGTCTTTGGACTTGCACTTAAATGGCTTACAGTGCATCCGGAAAGTATTCACAGCGCATCACTTTTTCCACATTTTGTTATGTTACAGCCTTATTCCAAAATGGATTAAATTCATTTTTTTCCTCAGAATTCTACACACAACACCCCATAATGACAACGTGAAAAAAGTTTACTTGAGGTTTTTGCAAATTTATTAAAAATAAAAAAACTGAGAAATAAGTATTCACAGCCCTTGCTCAATACTTTGTCAATGCACCTTTGGCAGCAATTCCAGCCTCAAGTCTTTTTGAATATGATGCCACAAGCTTGGCACACCTATCCTTGGCCAGTTTCGCCCATTCCTCTTTGCAGCACCTCTCAAGCTCCATCAGGTTGGATGGGAAGCATCAGTGCACAGCCATTTTGAGATCTCTCCAGAGATGTTCAATCGGATTCAAGTCTGGGCTCTGGCTGGGCCACTCAAGGACATTCACAGAGTTGTCCTGAAGCCACTCCTTTGATATCTTGGCTGTGTGCTTAGGGTCGTTGTCCTGCTGAAAGATGAACCGTTGCCCCTGTCTGAGGTCAAGAGCACTCTGGAGCAGGTTTTCGTCCAGGATGTCTCTGTACATTGCTGCAGTCATCTTTCCCTTTATCCTGACTAGTCTCCCGGTTCATGCCACTGAAAAACATCCCCACAGCATGATGCTGCCACCACCATGCTTCATTGTAGGGATGGTATTGGCCTGGTGATGAGCAGTGCCTGGTTTCCTCCAAACGTGACACCTGGCATTCACACCAAAGAGTTCAATCTTTGTCTCATCAGAGCAGAGAATTTTCTTTCTCATGGTCTGAGAGTCCTTCAGGTGCCTTTTGGCAAACTCCAGGCGGGTTGCCATGTGCCTTTTACTAAGGAGTGGCTTCCGTCTGGCCACTCTACCATACAGGCCTGATTGGTGGATTGCTGCAGAGATGGTTGTCCTTCTGGAAGGTTCTCCTCTCTCCACAGAGGACCTCTGGAGCTCTGACAGAGTGACCATCGTGTTCTTGGTCACCTCCCTGACTAAGGCCCTTCTCCCCCGATCGCTCAGTTTAGATGGCTGGTCAGCTCTAGGAAGATCCCTGGTGGTTTTGAACTTCTTCCACTTATGGATGATGGAGGCCACTGTGCTCATTGGGACCTTCAAAGCAGCAGAAATTTTTCTGTAACCTTCCCCAGATTTGTGCCTCGAGACAATCCTGTCTCGGAGGTCTACAGACAATTCCTTTGACTTCATGCTTGGTTTGTACTCTGACATGAACTGTCAACTGTGGGACCTTATATAGACAGGTGTGTGCCTTTCCAAATCATGTCCAACCAACTGAATTTACCACAGGTGGACTCCAATGAAGCTGCAGAAACATCTCAAGGATGATCAGGGGAAACAGGATGTACCTGAGCTCAATTTTGAGCTTCATGGCAAAGGCTGTGAATACTTATGTACATGTGCTTTCTCAATTTTTAAATTTTTAATAAATTTGCAAAAATCTCAAGTAAACTTTTTTCATGTTGTCATTATGGGGTGTTGTGTGTAGAATTCTGAGGAAAAAAATGAATTTAATCCATTTTGGAATAAGGCTGTAACATAACAAAATGTGGAAAAAGTGATGCGCTGTGAATACTTTCCGGATGCACTGTAGTTGTGGCATGCTTCCTCTGCCCAGAGTTCAGACACCCTAGGCAGTCTCAATAAATTCTTTCCACTTTTCCTGATTTCTCTCTCATTTTCCACTCGAGTCAGTCATTTGAATCGTCTAAGTGAACGCACACTTTCCGGAATCCTACCAAAGACTCACCAAGACAGACAGTCTGACGTACACTTTGACTCTTTTCATTAAAAGAATTTCCACAAAGGGTAAATGCACTTGAACCGAATGCATGAAAGTTCTACAGCTTCAGAAAGTTGCTGCGTCTATATAAATTCATTGTAAATTTATGTAGGCATGTCTAACTCCCCCTGCCACCCCCACAAAATAGACTACAAAACATAGACTCCAATTTTCATTTTGCTCCAAGCAGGAGACAGCAGAACATAGAAAGGAAGAAATGAAAAATATCAACCGTGCAGATCACTTTCACACATCATAAAGGCATAGAGCACCAAGCAGAGCGTGATTCACTCCAGACGCCCACGCACTGCTGTAACAGCACCAATCATTCAGGATGGTATAATGGTCCGGGGTAGCGAGTCCTCCAGGGAAGACGCTTGGCACACAGAGTTTATCTCATCATTTTTTCCTGTGCTGATAAATGGATAATTAACATTTACTCATTTTCCCTGCCATCTCTTCTTTGCTTTTAAAAGTTGTGAAAAGGAATCTGGTGATGGCGTGAATAGCAGTGGGTTTCATGTCCCCTATGGGATGCAAGTGTCTTTAATACCTGGTCAGGAGACTGAGGCTCCATCTGAAACAGCCACTTGTACACCTCCTCAGGACCGGCTCGGGCTCAGGCTCAGGCTGAGTAGACACTGACCTAAGGGGTGTCATGATTTGGGGCGTGGCAAAGCATATCCAAGTGCCCCCCCAAACAGTCAACATATTTACATGAACTCGCACTGATCTACATGTAGGAAATTCCACGCCCCCAAACTTTCGATTTCATGATTGACTGTGAACACTCTCCGATGGGATCACCACCCAAGCTCTTCGATTTCAAATATGACTGTAAAGGCTCTCCGATCTCCAAGTTCACATCTCGGATGTCACAATAGTGTGTCGAATGAGAAGTACCTACAGTAATTGAATAAGATCTCCAAGGGGAACCCAAACCCTAGCTCTTCGGTTTCACATAAGTCTAAAAATGCTCTCCGATTTCCAATGGGAACACAACCCTTCCTTTTTAAATATGGCGGTGAAAACTATCCAGTCTCCAAGGGCATACAACTTCCACTCTTCGATTTCACAAACCCCTTTACCCCTCGTTTTTTGATTTCACATACGGCTGTGAATGCTCGAGGTCACATCCCGGATGTCACAATAGTGTGTCTAGTGAGAAGTACCTAAATGAATGTAATCTCCAAGGAGAACCCACACCGATCTTAATTTCACATACGACTGTGAACAATCTCCGATCTCTGAGGGATAAATCCCCCACACCCACATGCTTCTCAATTTCAAATATGACAGTGAATGATCTCCGATGGGAACACAACCCCAAGCTCTTCAATTTCAAATGAATGCTGTTTGATCCCTGAGGGAAACAGAACACCCACTCTTCGATTTCACAAACATCTGCAAACGCTTTCCAATCTCCAAAGGGGATACTCCCCACACTTTTCAATTTAAAAATTGACTATAAGTGCTCTCCAGGGTAACACAACCCAAGCTCTTCAGTTTCAAGAAGTTGCAAATGTTCTTTAGTCTCTGAGGGGGCCATATAAACCACCCTTTCCAATTTCAATTTCATATACAACTGTGAATGCTCTCCGATCTCAAAGGGAAGCACAACAACCTGCTCTCCAAATTCACAAATAGTTGCAAACACTTCCCAATCTTCAAGGTGAATGCTTCTCCCGCAGCTCGGGTTTCGAATTCACTGTGAATGCTCTCTGAGGATACCCCACCATTCTTCAGTTTCAAATACAACTGTGAATGCTCTCCGATCTCAAAGGGAAGCACACCAACCTACTCTTCAAATTTTCAGATAGTGGCAAACACTTCCCGATCTTCAAGGTGACTGTTCCTCCCATACCTCGGTTTTCGAATTCACATACGCCTGTGAATGATCTCTGATGTCCAAACAGGATACCCCCAGCGTTCTTCAGTTTCAAATATGGCTGAGATTGCTCTCCGATCTCCAAGTTCACATCTCAGATGTCACAATAGTGTGTCGAATGAGAAGTGCCTACAATAATTGAATAAGATCTCCAAGGGGAACCCAAACTCTAGCTCTTCGGTTTCACATAAGTCTAAAAATGACCTCCAATTTCCAATGGGAACACAACCCAAACTCTTACATTTTAAATATGACTGTGAAAACTATCCAGTCCCCAAGGGCAAACAACTTCCACTCTTCGATTTCACAAACTGATGTGCATGTTCTGCAATCTCTGTGGGAGGCCAGATATAAACCCCTTCACCCCTCGTTTTTTGATTTCACATACGGCTGTGAATGCTCGAGGTCACATCCCGGATGTCACAATGGTGTGTCTAGTGAGAAGTACCTAAATGAATGTGATCTCCAAGGAGAACCCACACCGATCTTAATTTCACATACGACTGTGAACACTCTCCGATATCTGAGGGATAACTTCCCAACACCCTCACGCTTCTCAATTTCAAATACGACAGTGAATGATCTCCGATGGGAACACAACACCAAGCTCTTCAATTTCAAATGAATGCTGTTCGATCTCTGAGGGAAACAGAACACCCACTCTTCGATTTCACAAACATCTGCAAACACTTTCCAATCTCCAAAGGGGATACTTCCCCCACTTTTCAATTTAAAAATTGACTGTAAGCGCTCTCCAGGGGAACACAACCCAAGCTCTTCAGTTTCAAGAAGTTGCAAATGTTCTTTAGTCTCTGAGGGGGCCAAATATAAACCACCCTTTTCAATTTCGATTTCAAATACAACTGTGAATGCTCTCCAATCTCAAAGGGGAGCACAACAACCTGCTCTCCAAATTCACAAATAGTTGCAAACACTTCCCAATCTTCAAGGTGAATGTTTTTCCCGCACCTCGGTTTTCGAATTCACTGTGAATGCTCTCTGAGGATACCCCACCATTCTTCAGTTTCAAATACAACTGTGAATGCTCTCCAATCTCAAAGGGAAGCACACCAACCTACTCTTCAAATTTTCAGATAACGGCAAACACTTCCCGATCTTCAAGGTGACTGTTCCTCCCACACCTCGGTTTTCGAATTCACATATGCCTGTGAATGCTCTCCGATCTCTGAGGTCACATCCCAGATGTCACAATAGTGTGTCTAGTGAGAAGTATCTAAATGAATGTGATTTCCAAGGAGAACCCACACCGATCTTAATTTCACATACGACTGTGAACACTCTCCGATCTCTGAGGGATAACTCCCCAACACCCTCATGCTTCTCAATTTCAAATACGACAGTGAATGATCTCTGATGGGAACACAACCCCAAGCTCTTCAATTTCAAATGAATGCTGTTCGATCCCTGAGGGAAACAGAACACCCACTCTTCGATTTCACAAACATCTGCAAACGCTTTCCAATCTCCAAAGGGGATACTTCCCCCACTTTTCAATTTAAAATTGACTGTAAGCGCTCTCCAGAGGAACACAACCCAAGCTCTTCAGTTTCCAGAAGTTGCAAATGTCCTTTAGTCTCTGAGGGGGCCAAATATAAACCACCCTTTTCAATTTCAATTTCAAATACAACTGTGAATGCTCTCCGATCTCAAAGGGAAGCACAACAACCTGCTCTCCACATTCACAAATAGTTGCAAACACTTCCCAATCTTCAAGGTGAATGTTTCTCCCGCACCTCGGTTTTCGAATTCACTGAGAATGCTCTCTGAGGATACCCCCACCATTCTTCAGTTTCAAATCCGACTGTGAATGCTCTCCGATCTCAAAGGGAAGCACACCAACCTACTCTTCAAATTTTCAGATAGTGGCAAACACTTCCCGATCTTCAAGGTGACTGTTCCTCCCATACCTCGGTTTTCGAATTCACATACGCCTGTGAATGATCTCTGATGTCCAAACAGGATACCCCCAGCGTTCTTCAGTTTCAAATATGGCTGAGATTGCTCTCCGATCTCCAAGTTCACATCTCAGATGTCACAATAGTGTGTCGAATGAGAAGTGCCTACAATAATTGAATAAGATCTCCAAGGGGAACCCAAACTCTAGCTCTTCGGTTTCACATAAGTCTAAAAATGACCTCCAATTTCCAATGGGAACACAACCCAAACTCTTACATTTTAAATATGACTGTGAAAACTATCCAGTCCCCAAGGGCAAACAACTTCCACTCTTCGATTTCACAAACTGATGTGCATGTTCTGCAATCTCTGTGGGAGGCCAGATATAAACCCCTTCACCCCTCGTTTTTTGATTTCACATACGGCTGTGAATGCTCGAGGTCACATCCCGGATGTCACAATGGTGTGTCTAGTGAGAAGTACCTAAATGAATGTGATCTCCAAGGAGAACCCACACCGATCTTAATTTCACATACGACTGTGAACACTCTCCGATATCTGAGGGATAACTTCCCAACACCCTCACGCTTCTCAATTTCAAATACGACAGTGAATGATCTCCGATGGGAACACAACACCAAGCTCTTCAATTTCAAATGAATGCTGTTCGATCTCTGAGGGAAACAGAACACCCACTCTTCGATTTCACAAACATCTGCAAACACTTTCCAATCTCCAAAGGGGATACTTCCCCCACTTTTCAATTTAAAAATTGACTGTAAGCGCTCTCCAGGGGAACACAACCCAAGCTCTTCAGTTTCAAGAAGTTGCAAATGTTCTTTAGTCTCTGAGGGGGCCAAATATAAACCACCCTTTTCAATTTCGATTTCAAATACAACTGTGAATGCTCTCCAATCTCAAAGGGGAGCACAACAACCTGCTCTCCAAATTCACAAATAGTTGCAAACACTTCCCAATCTTCAAGGTGAATGTTTTTCCCGCACCTCGGTTTTCGAATTCACTGTGAATGCTCTCTGAGGATACCCCACCATTCTTCAGTTTCAAATACAACTGTGAATGCTCTCCAATCTCAAAGGGAAGCACACCAACCTACTCTTCAAATTTTCAGATAACGGCAAACACTTCCCGATCTTCAAGGTGACTGTTCCTCCCACACCTCGGTTTTCGAATTCACATATGCCTGTGAATGCTCTCCGATCTCTGAGGTCACATCCCAGATGTCACAATAGTGTGTCTAGTGAGAAGTATCTAAATGAATGTGATTTCCAAGGAGAACCCACACCGATCTTAATTTCACATACGACTGTGAACACTCTCCGATCTCTGAGGGATAACTCCCCAACACCCTCATGCTTCTCAATTTCAAATACGACAGTGAATGATCTCTGATGGGAACACAACCCCAAGCTCTTCAATTTCAAATGAATGCTGTTCGATCCCTGAGGGAAACAGAACACCCACTCTTCGATTTCACAAACATCTGCAAACGCTTTCCAATCTCCGAAGGGGATACTTCCCCCACTTTTCAATTTAAAATTGACTGTAAGCGCTCTCCAGAGGAACACAACCCAAGCTCTTCAGTTTCCAGAAGTTGCAAATGTCCTTTAGTCTCTGAGGGGGCCAAATATAAACCACCCTTTTCAATTTCAATTTCAAATACAACTGTGAATGCTCTCCGATCTCAAAGGGAAGCACAACAACCTGCTCTCCACATTCACAAATAGTTGCAAACACTTCCCAATCTTCAAGGTGAATGTTTCTCCCGCACCTCGGTTTTCGAATTCACTGAGAATGCTCTCTGAGGATACCCCCACCATTCTTCAGTTTCAAATCCGACTGTGAATGCTCTCCGATCTCAAAGGGAAGCACACCAACCTACTCTTCAAATTTTCAGATAGTGGCAAACACTTCCTGATCTTCAAGGTGACTGTTCCTCCCACACCTCGGTTTTCGAATTCACATACGAATTATGTTGTTGGACTTAAGTGCAGCATTTGACACCATCGACCATTCTATTTTACTGCACAGGCTAGAAAATGATGTTGGGCTTACAGGCACCATGCTCGCTTGGTTTAGTTCTTACTTATCAAATCGATTCCAATATGTACAGAAATGTGCTGACAGTACTCCATCATTATACACAGAAGTTCAATATGGTGTCCCGCAGGGCTCAGTACTGGGACCTTTACTGTTTTCACTGTACATGCTTCCACTGGGATCTCTCATTAGGAAACATAATGTTAATTTTCACTCGTATGCAGATGACACCCAGTTATACCTTTCATTTAAATCAAATGAAGTTTCTCCAATGTTGTCTTTAATTAGTTGTGTTAGTGAATTAAAGGAGTGGATGAATAAGAACTACTTGTCTTTAAATACAGATAAAACAGAGATGTTAATTGTTGGAGGGAATGACGCTGATCACAACAATATTTTGTCATCATTTAACTCAGTGGGAATCCCAGTCAATTTTACTGAATCAGCCCGCAATCTAGGAGTTATCTTTGACTCTAGCATGTCATTTAAAGCGCATATTACAAAGTTGTCCAAGACATGTTTCTTCCATCTTAAAAATGTTAGGAAATTAAGGCGCTTTTTTAAATAAACAGGATTCTGAGAAACTAATTCATGCATTTATCTCTAGTAGGATTGACTACTGCAATGCGGTGTTCACTGGATGTTCAAACTGTTCTTTATACAGCCTCCAGTTAATCTAAAATGTGGCTGCGAGAATTATTACAAGAACAAGAAAATACGAACACATAACTCCAGTTCTTAAATCCTTACACTGGCTCCCGGTTGAAGTTTAGGGCAGATTTCAAAATCCTTCTTTTAACATATAAATCATTAAATGGTTGAGGTCCGGCTTACTTGTCTGAACTGATCATGACTTACAAACCAGAGCGCACATTAAGATCTCAAGATGCCGGTCTGCTTATGATTCCAAGGATTAATAAAATAACAGTGGGAAGTCGAGCTTTTAGTTACAGGGCCCCTAAACTGTGGAATGGTCTGCCTGCTACTATAAGAGATGCCCCTTCGGTCTCAGCTTTTAAATCCTGGCTGAAGACTCACTACTTCAGTTTAGCACACCCTGACTAGAGCTGCTGATTAACTGTACAGTTTGCATCTCTGTTGTTAGTCATTAGCACTAAAACATAAGTAACATGACAGTTATAATTGTATACTAACCCTCACTTATTCTGTTTTTCTTCTCGGTACTCAAATGTGGCACTTGGTGCCATGGCCCACCTGCCAAGTTGTTTTGCCTGCCTAAGGAAAAGTCATCCCAGATGGAGGATCGCAGGAATCGTGGGAAAGAGGGGTCCTTTCATCGGATTGGCTGGCCCAGCACTGTTTCAGCCGTGGAATGGCCAAATGGGGGAGGCAGCTTGAAGGATGAGGTCTCCAGGACTCTACACAAATCCAAATCTTATTATGGGATATATCATCTACTGTTAAATTCTGCTCTGTACTTCTAAAATTTATATTTTTTATTTCTTACTATATTGAGAAATTGTTCTGTTCTGTGTACTGTATTGTATTGTATTGACCCCCTTCTTTTGACACCCACTGCACGTCCAGCCTACCTGGAAAGGGGTCTCTCTTTGAACTGCCTTTCCCAAGGTTTCTTCCATTTTTCCCTACTAGGTTTTTTGGGAGTTTTTTCTTGTCTTCTTAGAGAGTCAAGGCTGGGGGGCTGTCAAGAGGCAGGGCCTGTTAAAGCCCATTGTGGCACTTCCTGTGTGATTTTGGGCTATACAAAAATAAACTGTATTGTATTGTATTGTATACGCCTGTGAATGATCTCTGATGTCCAAACAGGATACCCCCACCATTCTTCAGTTTCAAATATGGCTGTGATTGCTCTCTGATCTCTGAGAGGAACACAAGCCCTGCTCTTTGATGTCTCCAACATCAGTAAACACTCTCCAGTCTCCAAGAAAGGTCAAATATAACCCCCATTTTTCAGTTTCATATACAGCTATGAACACTCTCCAATCTCCAAAAGGGATACCCCTCGGTCTTCAATTTCAAATACGACTGTTCACACTTTCTGATCTGCAAGGGGCCCAAATATAAATCCCTATCCCGATTTTCAATTTCACATGTGACTCTTCAATTGGATGTCACAATAATCCATTGAGCAGGAAGCATCTAAATGAATGTGATCTTCTAGGGAAACCAAAACCACCCGCTCTTCAGTTTCACATCTCTGAGGGGCAACTCCCCCGCACCCCCACGCTCCCCTGTTTCAAATATGACTGTGAATGTGCTCCAATGGGAACACAATCCAAGCTCTTCATTATTAAATATGGCTATGAATGCTCTTCAGTCTTCGAGGGGAACACAACACCCACTCTTTGATTTCACAAACAGGCTTTGAGATCTTTGAGGGAAGCCATCAACCACCGGGTCTGCAATTTCACATATGACTGTAAGCGCTCGACTAATCTCCAAGGGCGATGGATATCCACCCTTCTTTGATTTCAAATACGACAACTTAAAGTTCTCTGATCTCTTTTCAGTTTCACAAAGAACTGCGAACGCTTTCCGATTTTCGAGGGGCCAACCTCCCCAACTCCAGTTGTCAATTTCACATATGACCATGAATGCCCTCTAATCTCCAACAGGGATACCCAGCCTTCTACTATTGTAAATACGACTCTGGACACTCTCTGGTCCCTTTGGGGAACAGAAAAAAATGCTTCTCAATTAAAAAAAAAAAAGATGCAAACACTTTCCGATATTTGAGGGGTCCATTACCCCCGTCCAGATTTTTAATTTCACATATGAATGTTCTTCGACCTCCAAAGGGGTTATCCCTCCGCTCTTCAACTTTAAATATGTCTGTGAATGTATGTCTCAGTTATATGTCATTTGGTATGGGCAGTGTTAACATTTGTGATGCACCATCTGTTGGAGTGACAAATACAATGAATTGTATTACTATAAATATAGGAAACAAAGAGTCATAGTAAATGGACAGACACACATGCACTTATTTTTTTTTTAATTAAGGTGGATTAAAAATTAAATTACTCAACATCCATCCATCCATTTTCCAACCCGCTGAATCCGAACACAGGGGTCCACTGGAGCCAATCCCAGACAACACAAGGCACAAGGCAGGAACCAATCCCGGGCAGGGTGCCAACCCACCGTAGGACACACACAAGGGCCAATTAGAATTGCCAATCCACCTAACCTGTATGTCTTTGGACTGTGGGAGGAAACCCACGCAGACACGGAGAGAACATGCAAACTCCACGCAGAGAGGACCCAGGAAGCGAACCCGGGTCTCCTAACTGCGAGGCAGCAGCGCTACCACTGCGCCACCTTGCTGCCCATTACTCAACAATTTCAATTAAATAATACGATCTACAACAAAAGACATAGATTTGTTTTCTCAGCCCACGTTGCAGCACATGGGCAGCAGAAGCTTGAGTCTTTAATGGCATTATTGCACAAACCAGTCATGGATGATGATGCCAGCCCGTCATTTGGTAATAAACCACCAGATTCAAAAAATGAGTTGTGGGATATGGCCGGCCATTCATCCCGGCCAATACCCCCAAGCTGCCAGGTGGAGCACTTCTTGCAATATAGAGGTGCCCAGAGTTCCAGCAGGGCATCATGGACAGTGGAGTTTTACCTCACAGCCCTGCTGGATACCATGGGGGCCTCCAGGGGACACTGCAGGGAGGAGCAGGGACTGCTACTTTCCATATAACCCGGAAGTACTTCCCAGTCATGGGCACGGAAGAAATGATGTACTTCCGGGATAAAGAAAAAGAAGAGTTTTGATCTGACCCGGAAGTGCTAGGAAGTCACATGGACTGAGGGATCAGAAGCACTTCTGGGTCAAGGACTATAAAGGACTGTGGGAGATCTCAGACGGGCGAGCTGAGTCGGGAGGAAGGGTGACAACGCGTCTGGGAGTGGAGGATTGATTATTGATTGTGTATTGATTTATTTATGAGTATTGTGGAGTGGGGGGTGCTTGGTGCACATTATTGTCCGAATAAAAATAATTATTGGACTTTTATCTGGTGTCTGGCATCTGATCTGAGGGTTCAAGGGAGCGATAGCGCCCCCTATCTGTCACAAGTTATATAGCTCTTTTAACAGCCATAACTCCCACAAAGCCCCTAATTTTGTTCAATGATTGTCTAGTAATTTCAGTTTAAGTAATGCTATTTATATAGTGTTTTCCTCAACCTGAACTATGAGATAGTGTTTTAATCATTTCAGCCAGGTATTTCACTACAGTGCCACTTGATGGCACTGAATGTAAGATGAGAACCTGCCAAGGATGGGATGCCAGCCTGTCACATGGTAATAAACCACTGGATTCAATAAAGGAGTATAAGTTATATAGCTCCTTTAACAGTTATAACTTCCACAAACCACCTAATTCTATTCAACAATCACCAAGTATTTTCAAGGATGAATATGGCTTATATACCGCCTTTCAAAACCTGAACTACCGCAAAGAGTTTTAATCTCCTTAGCCAGCTTTTTCAGTGCAGTGCCACCTAATGTCATCAAATGTAAGGTAAGAACCCAGCAAGGATGGGATGAAAGCCTGTCACGTGGTAATAAACCACTGGATTCAATAAAGGACTACAAGTTGTATAGCTGGGCGGCACGGTGGCGCAGTGGGTAGCACTGCTGCCTCGCAGTTAGGAGACCAGGGTTCACTTCCCAGGTCCTCCCTGCGTGGAGTCTGCATGTTCTCCCCGTGTCTGCATGGGTTTCCTCCCACAGTCCAAAGACATGCAGGTTAGGTGCATTGGCAATTCTAAATTGTCCCCAGTGTGTGCTTGGTGTGTATGAGTGTGTGTGTGCGCCCTGCGGTGGGCTGACACCCTACCTGGGGTTTGTTTCCTGCCTTGCGCCCTGTGTTGGCTGGGATTGGCTCCAGCAGACCCCCGTAACCCTGTAGTTAGGATATAGCAGGTTGGATACTGGATGGATGGATGGAAGTTATATAGCTCCTAACTGTATTCAAGAACTGTTTAGTATTGTCAAGGAGTAATACGACTTATGCAGTGCCTCCCACTACTTATTCTACCTAACCAGCATTTTCATTGCAGTGCCACCTGATGTCATTGAATGTAAGGTAAGAACCCCCCCCCCTGGATGGGATTCCAGCCTGTCACGTGGTAATAAACCACTGGATTCAATAAAGGACTACAAGTTATATAGCTCCTTTAGCAGTTATAACTTCCACAAAGCACCACATTCTATTCAGCAATCACAAAGTATTTTCAAGGATGAATATGGCTTATATAGTGCCTTTCACAACCTGAAATACCACAAATAGTTTTAATCTCCTCAGCCAGCTTTTTCAGTGCAGTGCCACCTGATGTCATAAAATGCAAGGTAAGAACCCGCCAAGGATGGGATGCCAGCCTGTCACATGGTGAAAAATCACTGGATTCAATAAACAAGCACAAGTTATATAGCTCCTTTAACAGCCATAACTTCCACAAAGCACCTAATTCTGTTCAATGATTGTCTAGTAATTTCAGTTAGGTAATTTTATTCATACAGCGCCTTGCTCAACCTGAACTATGACCTTAATCATTTCCGCCAGCTATTTTAATACAATGCCACCTGATGTCATTAAATGTAAGGTAAGAACCCGCCCAGGATGGGATGCCAGCCTGTCAGATGGTAATAAACCACTGGATTCAATAAAGGTGGACAGGTTATATAGCTCCTTTAACAATCAGAACGTCCACAAAGGACCAAATTCTATTCAGTAATTGTTTAGTGTTTTCCAGGAGTAATATGACTTATACAGTGCCTCCCACTACTTATTCTACTTGATCGGCATGTTCACTGCAGTGCCACCTGATGTCATTGAACGTAAGGTAAGAACCCACCCTGGATGGGATTCCAGCCTAGCAATTAAATTCAGTCATGTGAAAAAGTATGTACACCCCATTGAAGCTGTTGACTTTTTCCACATGTTGGAAAAGGGAAATATAAGATCTTCATGCACACAGAGCTTACAGATAAATTGATCAACTTGAACAGGAACACAAGAAAACTTTAACAAAAATATGAATAGATGTTATTATCTGCCAGGGAAAAGGTAAGTCTACACTTGGCCTCAGGAGCTGGTGTTGCCCCCTTTAGCAGAGATGACTTCTTGTACAGGTAGGTGTTTTGCTTGAACTAACCACCCATCTTTGACCACTGCTACATGCACAGTTCCTTCAGTTGCAAGATGTTTGTGGGTTTTCCTGCATGTCCTGCCCATTTCAAATCCCCCCACAATATTTCAGTGAGATTCAAAGCCTGTCTATCCTTCGTTTCTTCTTTTTCAGTCATTCCTTCAGAAGTTGGCATCACATTATTATGGTACTAAAAGTTCCATCTCTGGTTTAAATTCAAATTTTGGACATGTGGATTCATATTCTCCTCAAGGATACATTGATATGATGCACAATTGACAGTTGACTCAATGATTACAAGATGCTCAGGGCTTGAAACAGCAAAGCAACCCCAAACCAGAACATTTCCACCAGCACGTTTCACAGGTGATATGAGGTTCTTCTTCTGAAATTCTGCCAAACATGTCTACCGTTACTGTGGCCAAACAACTCTATCTCTGATTCATCTGTCCAGAGCAGATTGTTCCTGAAGGCCTGCTCTTTACCTGGATGTTCAATGGTAAAGTGTAGTTTTGCCCTGATGTTCTTTTTGGACAGTAAAGACTTTGTTCCTGTCACACCTCCCATGAAGGTTTGTGCAATCTCGCTCTGACTGTAGATCCCTACACTACATTGTGAGGTCCTTGGAAACTTCTGTTAGTATGAGATTGTCAGCTCTTGGACTGAATTTGTTGGGTTGGCCAATCCTGGACAAATTAGCACTCATTTGAAGTCTTCACCACTTGTAGATGATTTTCCTTATAGTGGAATGATTCACTTCAAATTAAATAGATCTTTCTAAATCCCTTCCCTGACTCATTGGCATCTACAGCCTTCTTTCTTGGGGCTTCACAGAGCTCTTTTGATCCTGGCATGATGGCACCATGCTCATCAATAGCAAAAAGAACACCGGACTTTCGATATTTCCAAGTGAAATAAGACAATCAGGTCCACCAATGTACTCTGAAAGGAGCTTGTCACCTCATCTAGAACACCTGATTCTAATTTTACAGATTTGAAGTGATGATGACTTACTTTTTCCACATAACATTCCTGTTAATTTAGTCTAAAGATTGTTTCTGCCTTGCACCCTATGAATGCTGGGATAGAGTCCAGCTTCACCACAACACCTATTCAGGATATAGTGGGTTTAGAAAAATGATGGATGGATTTATAGAATACTAGACAAAGAGCCCGTTTCAACAACGTAAGATGAAATGGGCACGAGTGGAATAGTAATAAGTATAAGCACCACAAACCTGATATAGGTGTATTGAATGAATGCGTAATTGAATCAGAATGCGTAATTAGGCCTCGAGCTGTAGTCGAAATCGCCTTTAAGGCCTCTAGAGCTTTAATCGAAGTCGCCTTTCTCTTTGAATTTTTGCGGCTGTAAATCCGCCGTCTGCCACGATGTTGGGGTTGGATGTCGGTCGAAGTCGCCGTTCTCTTTGAATTTTCGCGGCCGTAAATCCGCCGCCTGCTGCGATGTCGGTCTGGTAAGGTTTTTCGGGCAGCTGCGCAGAAGGCGACTGCGCATTCGGCTTTGGACAGACGTGAGTGAGTGAGTGAGTGAGTGAGTGAGTGAGTGAGTGAGTGAGTGAGTGAGTGAGTGAGTGAGTGAGTGAGTGAGTGAGTGAGTGAGTGAGTGAGTGAGTGAGGAGACTGGCGAATTATGTATTAAGATGAGAATGGATGCACCATGTCAACTTGATGTGTTGTACTTAGTATGGACTTCAATTCCCATTAATCCCGGAAGCAATGTGCTATTGGGCAACATCAGGTGGTCAAATGGGTTGCTGGACGGAAGAAACGTAAGGAAAGGAGCAGCAAGATGCCGGAAGCAGGTGAATTGTCTGTTCTTTTTTGTTACAATGCTTCACCTAAAACTGGATTGCAAATACTTTATGCCCATTGGATTACAGTTTCACAGGATTTATGGATTAATGATCTTGTCCTGCTTGTATGTGTGGTTTTGTCTGGACTGTAACACACCTTCACTACAAATCACTACTAGGATCTCCTCCTGAGCCTGTGCAAGGTATGTAATAACCTGCCAGAATGGGAGGAGGCACGATCGCTAATGGTATTCTCTTCTTTCTCTTCTGCAGCAGCGCAAAGCCACCCAAAGAGGGCACTTGTGGTGCTCACTGGATGTTCAAACTGTTCTTTATACAGCCTCCAGTTAATCCAAAATGCTGCTGCAAGAATTATTACAAGAACAAGAAAATACAAACACATAACTGTAGTTCTTAAATCCTTATACTGGCTCCCGGTTAAGTTTAGGGCAGATTTCAAAATTCTCCTTTTAACATATCTATATATATATATATAAAAGACTAAGTTGCCTGACCATGGGGTACGCACGCACGCAAGACAGAGCCCCGCCCGCCAACTCTAACCCTCCTCCTGCGTCCACCCTCGCTCTCGAGGCATGAGCAAGCAGTGCGCACGGTGTATGCACGACAGAGCCCCACCTGCCAACTCTAAGACCATGGTGTACGCACGACAGAGCCCCGCCCGCCAACTCTAAGACCATGGTGTACGCACGACAGAGCCCCGCCCGCCAACTCTAAGACCATGGTGTACGCACGACAGAGCCCCGCCCGCCAACTCTAAGACCATGGTGTACACACGACAGAGCCCCGCCCGCCAACTCTAAGACCATGGTGTACGCACGACAGAGCCCCGCCCGCCAGCTCTAACCCTCCTCCCGCGTCCACCCTCACTCTTGAGGCATGCGCACTGCCTGCTCATGTGCCCGCCCCCAACTCCTCACCAAACACATGCTGAGTCGCTTTCGTCTGTGCTACAGTCCACATGCACCTCTGAGCCACGCTGACTGTTCATTTTCCTAACATGGCCACTGCTTCACATGTATTTCATGGAAACAACTCTTCTTTCAATGTTATACAAATTCCTGCATCAGGTAACTGTTTCTTTCTATCAGTCGGATATTTCTGGGAAAATGTCATCGATGTAACTGTTGCTCTCAAACTTCGCAACATGTCCATAACCTTTGTTTGCCAACATTGTGATAACTTCGGTGACGTGCTGTTCTTTGTTCTTAGTCACGGAAGCATAGTCATACAGTCTGCTCAACAATACGCTGACTACATGAATACTTCCAGAGTTTATGGTGGCGAGGCAGAACTTGTGGCGATGTCCCAAATACTTCCAGCTACTATCACAATTCACTTCAAAGAACGTCCTTCATTCCCCAAAGAATTTCTTAGCAGTCTTACTCCCACTGGCTAAGAAACTCAAAATTACAATTGGTTCATTCGTCATGCTTCTCAGAAATCTCATGCCAGCAAGAAGTCTCTGTAATGGCACTAGACTGACTGTTACCAGCATTCACCGCAATGTACTGGAGTGTAAAACAATCGCAGCTCCTACCTCACAAACTGTCCATATTCCCCGGATTTCCCTGACCCCATCAGATTCAAATTTGCCTTTTACTTTTACACGCAGACAATTTTCTGTTAGATTAGCCTTTGCAATGACAATTAATAAGGCGCAGGGCCAAACTTTCTAAAAGATATGCCTGTATCTGCCAAAACCAGTTTTCAGTCACGGACAATTGTATGTGGCTCTCTCCAGAGTTCCATCTTTTCATTCACTCACAGTCGTATCCTCAAACCCACCCCATTTGGACAACTGTGTCGTTCAGGAAGTGTGCACCCATCAATAAATAATTATGCGGCGTATACGGGTCGGCTAGTAAAGCATTAAATGGCCAAGGTCCGGCTTACTTGTCTGAACTTTTCATGACTTACAAACCTGAGCACACATTAAGATCTCAAGATGCTGGTCTGCTTATGATTCCAAGAATTAATAAAATAACAATGGGAAGTCGAGCTTTTAGTTCCAGGACCCCTAAACTGTGGAGTGGTCTGCCTGCTTCTATAAGAGATGCCCCTTCGGTCTCAGCTTTTAAATCCCGGCTGAAGACTCACTACTTCAGTTTAGCACACCCTGTCTAGAGCTGCTGATTAACTGTGTAGACTGCATCTCTGTTGTCAGTCATTAGCACTAAAACATCAGTAACATGATAGTTAGAATTTGTTACTCACCCTCACCTATTCTGTTTCTCTTCTCGGTACTCAAATGTGGCACTTGGCGCCACTGCCCACCTGCCAAGTTGTTTTGCCTGCCTAAGGTAAAGTCATCCCTGATGGAGGATCGCAGGAATTGTGGGAAAGAGGGGTCCTTTTATCGGATTGGCGCTATTTCAGCTGTGGAATGGCCAAATGGGAGAGGCAGCTTGATGAAGGTCTCTAAACAAATCCAAATCATATTATGTGATATCATCTACTGTTAAATTCTACTCCGTACTTCTAAAATTTTTTATTTTTTTATACTGTATTGAGTATACATATACTAGGGGGCTTTGCCCTTACTTGATTCGCTCACCCAATCCCCTTACCACCATAAACCTTCCCCCCACCCAATCGAGGCATGCTACACACTTGCCACTTCACGTCTCTGTCACTTGCGTTGTAAAGGGGGGTGGGGGTGGGGGGTGCTGAATGCACGCTAAGGAGATGCGGATGGATCAGCTGCTGTCTTGCTGCTGCAATTACCGAGCTGCGTGTTCTGCTTGTCTCGCTGCACGCCGATCATTTAAAAGTCTGCTGTCCTTTTGTCTCACTTCCTTGTCTCGCGGGATGTTAAAGTGTCTCTGAGAAATAGTTTTTAAGTAGGGCGTGACGTGCAAGGAGTTTTGAGGGACTTCAAAGTGTCTCTCTGAGATGATCACGTCTCACCCCAAAATTTATATCTAAATATATATATATTATATATTTCAACGCTGACTTTATATATTCAGGAATGACTTTATATATTCTAACTCTAACTTTATATATTCAGGAATGACTTTATATATTCCGCCGCTGACTTTATATAATCACGCTTTGACTTTATATATTCGGGAATGACTTTAGACTGTATATTCCGCCGCTGACTTTATATAATCAGGCTTTGGTGTTATATATTCAGAACACTGACTTTATATATTCCAAAAATCATTATATGTGCCTGTTTTGCACCCCATAATATATATAAAATCCTAAGCCTAAAAGTGCAACATTTTTATGTCACATTTTTTGTCACGCTTTAAATCGGCCTTATTTTAAAACCTACATATATATGTTTGGTATCATTCTTTTCAGAATTTATTAAAGTTTAATGTGATGTTGTTAGATTTTCTGGTTCTTTTTAAATTCTAAACTAAAAAAATATCAAGAACTCACGACACTTTGTGCCAAGAGATTTAACCACGTCTGGGGCCGGAAATAAAAGACAAAGAGTAGATGACAAAGACAGCTGCTGTACAGGCTTTTAAATGTTCGAAGCGCCACAACTGATCGAGCAAAGAGGACGTAAAAAAATCCTGTATTTGTTTCTCATTGTATCACCGTTTAAGAGGAGCAACTGCGTCTCCTTGGGGTGTGTTCAGCCCACCTCTTCACAACGCAAGCAGCAGAGATGCAAAGTGGCTGGTGCATAGTGCAGGCCAGGGGGGTTGGTGAGCGAAGTGAGCAGGGGGTGAACCCCTAGTGTGTGTGTGTGTATATATATATATATATATATATATATATATATATATATATATATATATATATATATATATATACGAGCATATATATATACATATATACATATACATATACATATATATATATATTGCATAGTTTACTGTCAAATAATGTTATGCAACATTCCATGATCTGCTTCTCGCAACTGAAGAGGGCCACGTGGCGAATGTTTGCTGAATGGCAGACCAACCACATGCGTTACCTGGTAGGTAACCACCCATACAATCAGGTCGGGACTCAGACTACGAATGCAATGAATATATATATACTGTATATATATATATATATATAGATAGATATATTGTGGCAAGCGGTTAGGGGTGATACCCAAGCCGGGACGCCCAGAAGGAGGGATTACGCCTCCTCCAGACCATAAGGGGGCGACCGCCCTGGATAGTATGAGAACCACGGGAAAGGAGCTTGGAATCTCAACCCTATAGGGGCCCGTGGTCACTGCCAGGGGGCTCCCCAATGCCTGAGGAGCCCTGGCCCTCAGCACTTCCGCCACACAGGTCATCCTCCTGAAGCTAAGCCTGTTCAGGCCTGGCCAGTACATGGATGGGAGACCACCTATAGGAAAAGCTTGGTTTGCTACTAGAAGAGAACAGAAGTGGCAGAGAAAAAATGGAGTTGTTGTTCTTTTCACCAGGCCGTCAGCATCTTGCCTCATTGATTATACAAGATAGATAGATAGATAGATAGATAGATAGATAGGAAAGGCACTATATAATAAATAGATAGATAGATAGACAGGCCCGGTCTTAAGTATTATGGGGCCCTAGGCGAAAGGGGGGTCCAGGGGCCCCCTGGAAGCTCAGTGAAATGCGTGAAAATTAGACCAAGGAGTCGATCTGGGGCCCGCCGGGGCCCTAGGCGGTCGCCTACTTTGCCTATGCCTAAGGCCGGGTCTGATTGGGACAAATAATGCTGTAGTATATTTAAGTATATATGACAATTGCTCACTCGGACAATTTGTTTTGGGGGCCCCCAAGAAGGCGGGGGCCCTAAGCTATAGCTTGTGTAGCTTATACGTAAATCCTGCACTGTAGATAGATAGATAGATAGATAGATAGATAGATAGATAGATAGATAGATAGATAGATAGATAGATAGATAGATAGATAGATAGATAGATAGATAGATAGATAGATAGATACTTTATTAATCCCAAGGGGAAATTCACAATATATACATAAGTGATTTCAGTTTTTGAGTTTTAAATGTGCCAACCTTTCTGAAAACATGTTGATACTTTGTCATTATGGGTTACTGAGTACTGAGTGGAGATCGATTGGCAAAATTTATCAATTTACAAAGAAGTCTACAATACAAAGTGTACAGAAAATGAAGGGGTCTGAAAACTTTCTGAATCCACTGTGTCTCTCCCCTCAAAGAAAAAATGTTGCCCTCCACAAGGGTGCCTGTTACTTTATCTGTGCCACTTTCGTCTCCACACAGCCTCCAGCCCTTTAGATCTGACTGGAATTGCATCGACCCATCAGCCTGTGCTGCCCCCTCAGTGAAGCGTCTAATTTAATATTATTGGACTGGCAGATGGATCGATGGACAAATCCACTTTCTCCACTTCAGATGGGACTTTGTAACGAAGCAATTTGTGACAAAGAGTGGCAGACAGACCCATGGAGAATCGTTTAGGGAGTTTATCGGTGGTGGGCCTGTAATTGGAAAGAGCAAGCATGGCGCGTTACATCCTTCTTCTCTAGTCACATTAGGACTGTAGGTGTGTGCATCTGAGTAGGTCAGCATGTTAGATCTGATGGGCATTCACGAGGTGGGCTGCAGCTGTACCCGAGAAATTTTCGATTTGATGTATACATTTATATTTATTTTCTTGTCAGACGTGTGTCTCATGGGGCATAGGCTCTGTCGAACACAAACGCCTGATGAGTCTCTTATGGGGACCAATGAAGATCCACACTGGAGTAAGGACAGGGAGGTGGAATGATTTGGAAGAAGAGCAGCATCATATCCACACCATCTTCTGCTCAGGATGGATACAAACCCCATAAAGCAGGACATGGTTGTCATTGGACCCGCAGACCTATAGGAGAACAGATATTCCCTTAGTGCTGTTTTTACGCATACCTGGTATCAAAGAGGCGTCTTAACATCCCCCTGTGTATTTCAAGAAGAACAATCCTACTTGGGTGGCACGGTGGCGCAGTGAGTAGCGCTGCTGCCTCGCAGTTGAGAGACCTGGGGACCTGGGTTTGCTTCCTGGGTCCTCCCTGCGTGGAGTTTGCATGTTCTCCCCGTGTCTGTGTGGGTTTCCTCCCACAGTCCAAAGACATGCAGGTTAGGTGGATTGGTGATTCTAAATTGGCCCTAGTGTGTGCTTGGTGTGTGGGTGTGTTTGTGTGTGTCCTGCGGTGGGTTGGCACCCTGCCCGGGATTGATTCCTGCCTTGTGCCCTGTGTTGGCTGGGATTGGCTCCAGTAGACCCCTGTGTTCGGATTCAGCGGGTTGGAAAATGGATGGACAATCCTACTTTATACCTAGTAAGCTGGGGTCTCCTGGTTGGAGCCCCAACTCCTTTTGCTATCTCTCTTGTCATCCCAGGTCACTCTTGTTTATGTTGGTTCAAACTGTTCTCCTTGGACAGTTCAATGGACTGGTGCTCCCTCCACAGAGGCGTCTTTGAGAGCCACAAGTGGAAAAAAAATGTAATTTGCACAAAGATGCCATTCCACAGACATCAAAGTGGCACACTGTTTGTTTAGTGCCATTGCTGCACAGCTCCTTGTTTTGCAATCAGAAAATGGGCATCTCTGTGTCAAGTTTTGAGTCATTCTCTTTTTGCCTTCCACATCCTGAAGATGTTTTTATTCATTTAATTAATCGTTCAATTTGTTTTTTTTGCGTATAGAGATATGCTAGACAATGAAGTGCCACCCTGTCAATGACAGATTCCTGCCATGAGCCAGGATGGGTTCCATGTCACCCTGTAATTGGATGAAATGGGTTGGGTGGATGGAGTATTCAGCATACCAGCCAACAAATCAGCGGGTTTAGTTCGAATGAAGAGGCCATTGTTACATGGGCAGGAAACGACCCAGAACAGCATGCCAGTCCATGATGGGGCACACTCAGCCACACACCCACAGTCATAATTATTTAAATGTTATCAATCCATAAATTGGGCGGCATGGTGGTGCAGTGGTAGCGCTGCTGCCTCACAGATAGAAGACCCGGGTTCACTACCCAGGTCCTCCCTGCGTGGAGTTTGCATGTTCTCCCCGTGTCTGCATGGGTTTCCTCCCACAGTCCAAACAAAGACACGCAGGTTAGATGCATTGGCGATCCTAAATTGTCCCGAGTGTGTGTGTGTGTGTGCCCTGTGGTGGGCTGGTGCCCTGCCCAGGGTTTGTTTCCTGCCTTGCTCCCTGTGCTGGCTGGGATTGGCTCCAGCAGACCCCCCTGTGTTAGAATATAGCAGGTTGGAAAATGACTGACTGACAATTCATAAATTAATTCATTCATTTTGGATCTAAGCTTCTATTTACATCATCTATCACAGGGCCCACTTAGCCACACAGTCATAATTTATTAAATGTCTTTCAATCATTTTATATCTAAGCTTCTATTTACATTGTGCACAAGCCCATCACAGCACACACTCACTCACACATACACTCACACACACAATCACCGTTTATGAAATGACAGTCAGTCACTCACTGATTTTTTCTATCCAATATTCTATTGACTTTGGGCACAGAGCGGGTGCCAGCACATCACAGAGCACAACCACCACCATGCTCAGTTAGCCATTCATTCATTCTCTATCTATCACATGTAATGTAGGAGCCAGCCCACGATAGAATGCTAGTCCATCAAAGAATACATTTAGAGACACACACACACACATAGAGTAATAATTTATTAAATGTCATTCATTTTATATCTAAGCTTATATTTGCATTGTGCACAAGCCCATCACAGCACACAGTCACAGTTTATGAAATGGCAAACAGTCAGTCACTCACTGATTTTTTTCTATCCAACATTAATTGACATTGGGCACAGAGCAGACACCAGCACAGGACAAAGTGCCAGCACATCACAGAGCACAAACGCCATCATGCACAATTAGCCATTCATTCATTCTCTCTCTATCACATGCAGTGTAGGAGCCAACCCAAGATAGGATGCCAGTCCATCAAGGGACACATTTGTCTACACACTTACAGTCGTAATTTATTAAATGTCATTCATTCATTCATTCAGTTTATATCTAAGCGTCTATTTCCATTGTGCAAAAAGCTGTCATAGGGTATATAGTCAGCCACACACCCACAGTCATAATTAATTTATTAAATGTCATTCATTCATTCATTATGTGATTTTGTATTCACATTTTGTGCAACACAGGGGCACACGTACCCATACACCCACAGTCATAATTTATCAAATGTCACTCATACACTCATTCATTCATTTTATATCTAAGGTGCTATTTCCCTGTGGTGGGCTGGCGCCCTGCCCGGGGTTTGTTTCCTGCCTTGTGCCCTGTGTTGGCTGGGATTGGCTCCAGCAGACCCCTGTGACCCTGTAGTTAGGATATAGCAGGTTGGATAATGGATGGATGGATGAATGGATGGTGCTATTTCCATTGTGCAAAAAGCTATCTATCACAGGGCACACTCAGCTACAAAAGCAAAGTCATAATTTGTCAAATGTCATTCATTCATTCATTCTCTATTTGACTTTCTATTTACATTGTGTGTAACATAGGAACCATCCCACGGTCGGATGCCAGTCCATCAAGGGACACACTTATCCATGCATCCACATTATTAATTCTCTATTTGACTTTCTATTTACATTGTGTGTAACATAGGAACCATCCCACGGTCGGATGCCAGTCCATCAAGGGACACACTTATCCATGCACCCATAGTCATACTTTGTCAAATGTCATTCATTCATTTATTAATTCTCTATTTGACTTTCTATTTACATTGTGTGTAACATAGGAACCATCCCACAATAGGATGCCAGTCCATCAAGGGACAAACTTATCCATGCACCCAGTCATACTTTATTAACTGTCATTCATTCATTTCCTGTCTAAACTTGCACTTATACCCTGCACAAGGCCATTACAGGATGAATTCACACTCGCCTAGTCTGATTGTTAAATGGCACTCACTCATACATTCAGTCACTCAGTCTTTGGTGCCATTACATCACAGAGCGCACTCCGACACACACCTGCAGGTATCATTTATGAAGTGGCATTCATCCGTTCATGCATTCATTCTCTGTCTAATTTTCCACACATTCACAGTCGTGATTTATTAAATTTCATTCGTTTTATATATAAGCTTCTATTTACATTGTTCACAAGGCTATCGCAGGACACAGTTAGCCAGACACCCACAGTCCTAATTATTTAATGTCATTCATTCATTCTCTATTTGACTTTCTATTTACATTGTGTGTAACATAGGAACTAACCCACGATTGGATGCAAGTCCATCAAGGGACACACTTATCCATGCACCCACAGTCATACTTTGTCAAATGTCATTCATTCTTTTATTCTCTATTTGACTTTCTATTTACATTATGTGTAACATAGGAACCAACCCATGATAGGATGCCAGTCCATCAAGAGACACACTTATCCATGCACCCACCGTCTTACTTCTATTAAATGTTAGTCATTAATTCATTCATTTTCTTGTCTAAACTTGCACTTATACCCTGCACAAGGCCATTAGAGGATGTATTCACACTCGCCTAGCCTGTTTGTTAAATGGCACTCACTCATACACTCAGTCACTCAGTCTTTGATTTTTTTTAATCCATTATTCCAACGACCTCGGGCACAGGGTGCCATTACATCACAGAGCACACTCCGACACACACCTGCAGTTACCATTTATGAAGTGGCATTCATTCTCTGTCTAATTTTCCACACATTCACAGTCGTGATTTATTAAATTTCATTCATTTCATATCTAAGCTTCTATTTGCATTGTGTACAAGGCTGTTGCAGGACACAGTTAGCCAGACAACCACAGTCCTAATTTATTCATGTGATTTATTCATTCTCTATCTGACTTTCTATTTACATTGTGTGTAATGTAGGAACCAGCCCACGATAAGATGCTAGCCCATCAAGGGACACACACAGTCTTAATTCATTGAATGTTATTCATTTGCTTATTTTCTGTCCAACCTTCTATTTACATTCGGCACAGATCCAGCATTGGACACACATTGGAGTCTTAATATCTTACTAGTCATTCATTCATTTATATTCTGCCTAATCTGATCTGATATTTATGTTGTGCAATGCACAGACTGGGTGTCTGATCAGGATTGATTGGAAAATGAATGCTCCCAATTACACCCACATTCTTGAGGAAAACCCATGGCCCTCAGTGAGGCAGCTGAAGATGGGCAGGTGAAGCTCAATGAAGACACTAAACAGACCAAGGCAAGGGCTTAAGGGTAGGAAGGTGAATGTCCCTGAGTGGCCAAGTCAGAGCCCTGATTGAAATCTGTGCATGGACTACAAGGCAGCAGTCCATGGTCACTCCCCAAGAAATGTGACTGAACTCGTAACAATTCTGTAAGAATAAATGGGCGCCACCAATCAAGGTGTGCAAAGCTGGTAGAGACGCATCCAAACAGACTGATGGCCGCCATTAAACCAGAAGGTGGCTCTGTGAAGTATTCGATCCTGGGATGCGTCATTTTTCCAATCCTGTTATTCTAGTTTTTCATTTTTTATTGATTTTCAGACCTGCTGTCTTTTTTGTTTTCCTTAACTCTTTCAGGGCTGATGTCGACTTTTGTCAATAGGAGGAGCTGACGATAATCTGTAATCAGCTGTAAACTGTGATAAAACCAACCGTTACGTTTTAGTTAGACTCTCATTGGTAGAAGGAAAGTTCTCTTCATTGGTTTTGACTGAGATTTCCTGAACTCCCGTGAGTAGCAAGGCGCAGAGAATGGTAAAAATGGCACTGCCATCTAGCGAGAGGTTAAAGAGTAAAGCAAAATACTCCGTGGAGGACGTGTTGCCTGTTCTGTCTGAATTTGATACAAGCGATCGAAAATGAATATGAGTTTTTGCAGCTTGCAGATTGGTCCCCAGCTAATCGTGGTGCTGAACAGGTTCATGTAGCTGACACAGCCTATGGCACTGTTCGCCTGGGAGGACTGCCACTTAACAATGATAGATAGATAGATAGATAGATAGATAGATAGATAGATAGATAGATAGATAGATAGATAGATAGATAGATAGAAGAGGTAGAAACCACGTGAACACAGCCTGGCAGCTTGCCTGCCACACATTCTTGGCAAACTGGCAGCCACAGCATGCAGCAACAGACGTTTTATGTTGATTTCTGTGTGAAGCAAAAATATTCAGCCCTCAAAGAGTTAATTGAATGCTGTAAGGCAAAATGTGTAAATAAAGCTGGGAAAATAGATTTTTAAAGGGTTTTGAGGTCAGTCTGTAATACAAAAGAAGCAAGTATTTCAAAGAGTAGGAGGACTTTCTGTCGGTACTGTCATATAGGAATGTTGTTTATTTCCAAGGTGGCTTAGAGGACTTCATTTTCTTTTTTTAATGTATGATCCTTGACCATGAGGAGTACTTCCATTATTTCCTCATTTGCACAATTCTGGTCCATAAATCGTGGCTGTAGTGATTTCCCATCACTTTGTTCCCTCTTGGCGATTGGTCTCTTCTGACGCATTGACAGTGTGACTGACAAAGTCCCCTATGATGATGCTGACTCAGACCACCATAGCAACCATGGCTGCAGAATTCGATTTTCATTATCAAGGCAAATCCCGTGCTGTTCCTAAGTAAAGCATATCCGTTACCACTGTAACCAGGGCTCAGGACTGATTTAATACATAAACACACATTTTGAAGTTGTCACTACATTGAATGTCATCCTGTGATTCAGATACTTAATATAAGGGACATCTAAATGGATTCCTACAGCCCTGAAATGGGTACAAAGGTGGGATGGCTGGATGGGTTAATATTCACTTCCTTTCACTGAAGGGCTGCTGTCACCCTGCATTGGAGTCAAGTAAAGTCAAGTTGGGGAGCATCCACTACACGACGAAACAACTCGGGATCCTGGTTGGCAACCCCCCAGGCAGACACGCGGTCCAGTCCCACTCTCCGGAAATGACCTTCTATCTGCCGCAGCCTGGTGTTACGTGGGTGACCCCTTGGCCTGGTCCAGCAACTCAGGTCCCCAACAATGAGGATCCTATGAGCTGGATCACCCTCGGGGAAACGTGCCATATGGCCATAGTGCCATAACTGACGCTCCCTCACAATGCAGGTCATGTGCCTCATTCGGGACTCCATGAGCAACACAAAGTCAAACCAACAGTACCCAAGGATTCTCCAAAGAGACACAGAATTGAAGGAGTCCAGTCTTCATCTCAGGTCACTGGGTAGTGTCCATGTCTCGCAACCAGGAAGCACCAGGACTCTACAGGCAAGCATCGTAACCCAGAACCGGTTTGACCCTCTAAGCGTCCCCAGTTCGCCTTCAGCTCCTGGTGATGTAATTGTGGTAGGTGATTCTATTGTTAGGAACCTCAATATCACTTGCCCTAATAGAAAATCTTTTGTTTCTTGTTTTCCCGGTGCTCGTGTCCGAGATGTGACGAGACGTGCGCCGGCGATCTACAAGAACAGAGCAGTTGGAGCCATTGTTATACATGCTGGCGTAAACGACATAAGGCACCGACAGTCGGAGATCCTCAAGGCAGACTTCACTGCATTAATTAAAGACACAAAGGAGAGGACCCCATCGGCAAAGATATTCATCTCGGGTCCACTCCCTCTCGTCAGACGATCAAACGAGTATTACAGTCGTCTGCTTGGTTTAAACAACTGGCTGCAGGGCTTCTGCAAGAATCAAGACATCGGGTTCATTAACAACTGGGATCTCTTTTGGGAAAGACCGCGTTTTTTCAAGCGAGATGGCCTGCATCCGAACAGCTTCGGCGCCTGGGTCCTCTCCGAAAACATAGCGAAGGTAATTCGTTTATCTTGACTATCTATCTCTGCTTTTAACCCCTTCCGAAATGCCACTCCTGTGTTTGGTCATGATAATTGTTTAAAAAAATCTTCCATAAAAGTGCGCAACATAAATACTGTAATAACCAATCTTAATGCACATAGAAAATCTAGGCAATACGGCATAAACGCCAATAATTTAATTAAAGTTACTACTTTAGATGAACAATGTATTAAAACTGTAAAAACAGATCATAGATTAAATAAAAAATACACGCAGAGCGGCGCTAATAAAAATAACTTAATTCCTGTTCCCTATATCAATAACGCACATAGTATTCATCTCTGCTCCTCCGAAACATTGAATATGGCACTATTAAATATTAGAGCTTTAACTAACAAGACGTTTTTTATCAACGACATTATTAGTGAAAAAAAAATAGATTTTATTGCACTAAGTGAAACGTGGCTTAGCTCAGATGGCGCAGCTGTTTTAATCGAATCTGCGCCTCCGGATTACAGTTTTACTCGTGCTGATCGCCAAGGAAAGAGAGGTGGAGGGCTTGCAAACATTTACTCTAGCAGGTTAAAATGTAAAAATATCAGTTTTGGTAAGTTCAAGTCTTTTGAGTATCTCGCCATTGTTATTCAGGGAGATTCTCACGTTCTAGTATTATCCGTGTATAGACCTCCTAAATTCAACGCGTCTTTCTTTGAGGAATTCTCTGACTTGATGTCAATCTTAATTACGAACTATGACGCACTCTTAATAGTCGGCGACTTTAATTTTCATGTAGATAATCAATGTGACCAAAAAGTAAAAGAATTTATGAACCTCCTGGACTCTTTTGATTTGAGACAGCTCGTTAATCAGCCTACACATAAAGCAGGTCATACGTTAGACTTAGTAATTACTAAAGGACTAAAAGTTGATATAAAGCAGGTCATTGATACGGGTCTTTCAGACCATTTTCTTCTACTTTTTAATATAGAAATAATGATAGAAAACACTCATGAGAAGCATATTGTTAAAAAACGCTTCTTTGACTCATCAGCAACTTTAAAACTTACAAACATTCTAACCAATCAGTCCGTTTATAGTGCCAACTATAATAGCGAGGAGAATGTAAATAGTAAGGTGGAAAGATTTAATACTAAAGTGAGGGCTGCTGTTGACATAGTTGCACCTGAAAAGACAGTTAAAAAATCTTCTAGCATTGTTATACCTTGGAAGACCCAAAGAGTGTCTGATTTAAAGAGAACATGCCGTAGAGCTGAGCGTAAATGGAGGAAGACTAAACTAACTATTGACTATGAGATATTAAAAGTTAAAATAACAGAATACAATAACACAGTCCGTCTTGAGAGGCGCTGCTATTTCTCTAAGATTATAAATAACAATGCTAGTAATCCCAGAGTGTTATTTTCGACAATTGATCGTCTGTTAAACCCAGGTAACTCAAAGGAATGCCTCCTAAGTACTTCCAGTAAAACCTGTGAGGCTATCGCTGTATTTTTCAATCAAAAAATTAATGATATTAGAAATAACATAGTATATCTCCCCAACACTAAGGATCCCCCGAAACCCCAGTACTCCATAATAAATAATTTTGAGTCTTTCGCTAGGATAGATTTACCTGATTTACATAAAATAATTTCTCAAATGAAACCATCCACCTGTGCCCTTGACCCAATACCAACAAATTTTTTCAAAGAAGTATCGGGTGTGCTTATTGATAATGTTCTTGACATAGTAAATTCGTCATTAGATACGGGGGTCTTCCCAGACTGTCTTAAGACTGCGGTAGTTAAACCCCTACTTAAGAAAAATAATCTCGACCCCTCTTCTCTTGAAAATTATAGACCCATCTCTAACCTGCCTTTCTTAAGTAAAATTCTAGAGAAGGCAGTCATTATGCAGTTAAATGAGCACCTCAATAAACCTGCTATTCTTGATAAATTTCAGTCAGGTTTTAGAACAAATCACAGCACAGAAACTGCACTCGTTAAAGTAGTAAATGACTTGCGGGTAAATGCAGACAGAGGCCATTTATCTGTTCTCATCCTCTTAGATCTGAGTGCCGCATTTGACACCATTGATCATAATATTCTTAAGAATCGCCTTAGTCAGTGGGTGGGCCTCTCTGGCAGTGTCTTAAACTGGTTTGAATCCTACCTGGCAGGGAGAAAATTCTTTGTTAGTTGTGGTAATTATAACTCAAAGACACATGATATTCTATATGGTGTTCCACAAGGCTCTATCCTGGGTCCGCTGCTCTTCTCAATCTACATGCTTCCATTAGGTCAGATTATCTCGGGACATAACGTGAGCTACCACAGCTATGCTGATGACACACAGCTGTATTTATCAATAGCACCTGATGACCCCAAATCTCTTGATTCGCTAACACAATGTCTAACCTGTATCTCAGAATGGATGAATAGTAACTTTCTCAAATTAAATAAAGAAAAAACCGAAATCTTAGTGATTGGCAATAATGGATACAATGAGGCTATTAGAAATAAACTGGATGCATTAGGATTAAAAGTCAAATCGGAGGTAAAAAGCTTAGGGGTAACCGTTGATTGTAATCTGAATTTTAAATCGCATATTAATAAAATCACTAGGACAGCATTTTTTCACCTAAGGAACATAGCAAAAGTTAGACCTCTTATATCATCGAAAGATGCAGAGAAATTAGTTCATGCGTTTGTCTTTAGTCGGCTAGATTACTGTAATGCACTCCTCTCAGGACTACCCAAAAAAGACATCAATCGTTTGCAATTAGTGCAGAATGCAGCTGCTAGAATCCTTACCAGGAAAAGAAAATCCGAACACATTTCTCCAGTTTTGATGTCACTACACTGGTTACCTGTGTCATTCAGAATTGACTTTAAAATTCTGCTTATGGTTTATAAAGCTTTAAATAATCTCGCCCCGTCTTATATATCGGAATGTCTGACACCTTATATTCCAAATCGCAACCTCAGATCCTCAACTGAGTGTCTCCTTAGAATTCCAAGAGCAAAACTTAAAAGAAGTGGTGAGGCGGCCTTCTGCTGTTATGCACCTAAAATCTGGAATAGCCTGCCAGTAGGAATTCGCCAGGCTAATACAGTGGAGCACTTTAAAAAACTACTGAAAACACATTACTTTAACATGGCCTTCTCATAACTTCACTGTAATTTAATCCTGACACTCTGTATATCCAATTCATTATAATAACTATTCATTCAAAATTTGTACTAACCCCTACTCTCTCTTCTGTTTCCTTTTCCGGTGTCCTATTGGTGGTGGCTTGTGCCACCACCATCTACCCAAAGCACCATGATGTTCCAACAATGATGGATGGATTAAAAGCCAGAAGTCTGTATAACCATCAGCATCAAGTGACTCCGTGAGAACCCTAACTACAAAGAGGACTATTTCATTTATGTTAGGTAGAATGCCCAAAGGGGACTGGGCGGTCTCGTGGCCTGGAACCCCTACAGATTTTATTTTTTTCTCCAGCCTTCTGGAGTTTTTTTTTTTGTTTTTTCTGTCCACCCTGGCCATCGGACCTTACTCCTTTCAATGTTAACTAATGTTGTCTTATTTTAATTTCTTATTTGTCTTTTATTCTTCTTTTCTTCATTATGTAAAGCACTTTGAGCTACTTTTTGTATGAAAATGTGCTATATAAATAAATGTTGTTGTTGTTGTTGTTGTTAAAGACTTGGACCTTCGTCCTTTTGTAGAGATATCAGGAGCACCACACACCCCTTTCCAGTGATCTCATGACCCCCCCATGCTCTCCCAATCTGTCTACTGACTTCATAGGAAGAGTCACCAGAGACATGAATGTCACTGCCGAGGTAAGTAAACCTCTCAATGACGAGGTCGACACTCTCTCCACAAACAGACACACTGCTGATGGCCGAGCCCAAGAGGTCATTAAAGGCCTAGATATTGTTTTTTATTGGGACACTCGCAAGCCCAGACACTCAGACTCCCCACTCAGTCTCTCGAGAGCCCCAATCAGAGCCTCCATCTACAATGAGGATCACCCTCGGGTAATCACTCCCCATGGCCGTAGTGCTGTAACTGACACTCCCTCACAATGCAGGTCATGTGCATCATTCAGGACTCCATGAGCAACATAAAGTTAAACCAGCGGCACCCAAGGATTCTCCAAAGAGACACAGAACTGAAGGAGTCCAGTCTTCATCTCAGGTCACTGGGCAGTGTCCATGTCTCGCAACCAGGAAGCACCAGGACTCTAAAGACTTGGACCTTCGTCCTTTTGTAGAGATATCAGGAGCACCACACACCCCTTTCCAGTGATCTCATGACCCCCCCATGCTCTCCCAATCTGTCTACTGACTTCATAGGAAGAGTCACCAGAGACATGAATGTCACTGCCGAGGTAAGTAAACCTCTCAATGACGAGGTCGACACTCTCTCCACAAACAGACACACTGCTGATGGCCGAGCCCAAGAGGTCATTAAAGGCCTAGATATTGGTTTTTATTGGGACACTCGCAAGCCCAGACACTCAGACTCCTCACTCAGTCTCTCGAGAGCCCCAATCAGAGCCTCCACCAACAATGAGGATCACCCTCGGGTAATCGTGTCACATTGCCGCAGTGCCGTAACTGACACTCCCTCACAATGCAGGACATGTGACTAATTCAGGACTCCATGAGCAACACAAAGTCAAACCAGAAGGATTTTCCGGAGAGACACAGTACCAAAGAAGTCCAGTCTTTATCTTAACTGATTATATCGTCTGAATTAGCATAATTCGGGGTGTTCATAAGAAATGTAAAGATTTACTTCATGAGGTAGAAGTGCATAATAACCAGGAATTGTTACATCAGATCTTTAGAATATTAAAATATTTGCTTTATTTAAAATGTTTAAATTCTAAACAGATAGATAGATAGATAGATAGATAGATAGATAGATAGATAGATATGAAAGGCACTATATAATAGATAGATAGATATGAAAGGCACTATATAATAGATAGATAGATAGATAGATATGAAAGGCACTATATAATAGATAGATAGATAGATAGATAGATAGATAGATAGATATGAAAGGCACTATATAATAGATAGATAGATAGATAGATAGATAGATAGATATGAAAGGCACTATATAATAGATAGATAGATAGATAGATACTTTATTAATCCCAAGGGGAAATTCACATAGTCCAGCAGCAGCATACTGATAATAACAATATTAAATTAAAGAGTGATAACAATGCAGGTATAACAGACAATAACTTTCTATAATGTTAACGTTTACCCCCCTAGGTGGAATTGAAGAGTCACATAGTTTGGAGGAGGAACGATGCACAAAGCATCAGTATTGGCAGTCCAGTCCAATTTATCATCCAGCTGCACTCCCAGGTATTTATAGGTCTGCACCATCTGCACACAGTCACCTCTGACGATCACGGGGTCCATGAGGGGTCTGGGCTTCCTAAAGTCCACCACCAGCTCCTTGGTTTTGCTGGTGTTCAGGTGTAGGTGGTTTGAGTCGCACCATTTAACAAAGTTCTTGATTAGCTTCCTATACTCCTCCTCCTGCCCACTCCTATCCTCTAAATATACTAAATATCCTCGATTGTAATAGTACTAGGGTGTTGTACCGTGTTAGCCATTATGGATGTAGTGAGAACTCAAGCAAAGTGGCACCTTTTATTAGGCCAACTAAAAAGTTTACAAGATGCAAGCTTTTGAGGCAACTCAGGCTACATCTTGCCTGAAGAAGAGACCTGAGTTGCCTCGAAAGCTTGCATATTGTAAACTTTTTAGTTGGCCTAATAAAAGGTGTCACTTTGCTTGAGTTCTCACTCGATTGTAATAGAAATTGGTCATTTGTCACTCTCTGATGGAGGTCCACAGAGGACTAGTAGACACCTCGTAATGGATCAAAAATAAGAAATAACTTCATATTTGTAATCAGTGACCTTAAAAGTGCCTAAAATCATCCATCCATTGTCTAACCCGCAATATCCTAACACAGGGTCAAGGGGGTCTGCTGGAGCCAATCCCAGCCAGCACAGGGCACAAGACAGGAACAAATGCCTGGGCAGGGCACCAGCCCACTGCAGGGCACACACACACACACACACCCAACCACGCTAGGGATAATTTAGGATCGCCAATGCACATAACCTGCATGTCTTTGGACAGTGGGAGGAAACCCACACAGACACGGGGAGAACATGCAAACTCCCCACAAGGAGCCCAGGTCTCCTTACTGCAAGGCAGCAGCATTAACACTGCTCCACCGTGCCACCCACGTAAAATCATACACGCACATAATCCAACATGCACATGTTAGAAATTTGCTATTTTTTACCTTCTCGGAGTGTTTCTTAGAGGGCTAGGACTACCAATAAAGAATCATTCATCCATCCATTATCCAACTCGCTATATCCTAACTACAGGGTCACGGGGGTCTGCTGGAGCCAATCCCAGCCAACACAGGGCACAAGGCAGGAAACAAACCGTGGGCAGGGTGCCAGCCCACCACAGGGAAATAGCACCTTAGATATAAAATGAATGAATGAATGTATGAGTGACATTTGATAAATTATGACTGTGGGTGTATGGGTACGTGTGCCCCTGTGTTACACTAAATGTGAATACAAAGTCACATAATTAATGAATGAATGAATGAATGACATTTAATAAATTAATTATGACTGTGGGTGTGTGGCTGACTATATACCCATCCATTATCCAACCCGCTATATCCTAACTACAGGGTCACAGGGGTTCTGCTGGAGCCAATCCCAGCCAACACAGGGCACAAGGTAGGAAACAAACCCTGGGCAGGGTGCCAGCCCACCACAGGGCACACACACACAATAGGAACAATTTACGTTCGCCAATGCACCTAACCTGCATGACTTTGGACGGAAACCCACACAGACACGGGGAGAACATGCAAACTCCACACAGGGAGGACCTGGGAAGTGAACCCAGGTCCCCTAACTGCAAGGCAGCAGCGCGACCCACTGCACCACCGTGCCACCAGCAAAAAATCAAATATCAAAAATATAATCATATTCGTGATCAGCATAGCACAAAAAGCAGAACACAACGCTCCACTTGCCTGTTTTGTAAATTCCCAGTTTTTCAACGTTTTGTGAAAAGAAGTAACTTTGACCCCTCGTATCCCTTTAAGTGGGTGGAACCCCTCGGCTCGGCTGATGTGGCCTGCACAACTTTTTTCAGGAGACGTATATTGATTTACTCTTTATCATAAGGGTGTCATTTCCTGCACAAAATATGGTCCAAAACTGGCATAAAAATGAGGGCTTTTTTCAGGTCTAGAGAGCCAAACATAGGGGGGAACCCCAAAAAGATTCATGTCTTGCTTAACTAAATATTAAGATGAGTTGAAAGGTGTAAGCAGCCGTAACACCTGCACATCAGAAGAGGTCATCCACCTGAAGCTAAGCATGTTCAGGGCCAGATGGGAGATCATCTAGGAAAACCTTGGATTGCTGCTGGAAGAGGTGTTGGTGAGGCCAACAGGGGGCACTTACCCAGTGGCCTGAATGTGGATCCCAATGCCCTAATGCAGTGACGGGAACACTGTGCTGTACAAATGGCACCATCCGAGGTCCTGACTCTCAGTGGTTATTAAAGATCCCTGCAAATCCTTCAAAAAACGTAGGATGTAACCACGATGTCTTGACCAAGCTGACCGTCATGGCTTTTATCCATTCTGGCCCCCTAGTCATCTCCTACATGGTGGGCGTACTGTGCACAATAATGGCTGCCATTGTATCATCCAGATGTGAGCTACACATTGGTAGTGGCTGAAGTGGTTCCCATCTGTCCAGGTTTTCGGCCTTATCCAGGTGACTCACCTTTATCCTGGTTTTGCATGTCCAGGTAAACATCTTTACTGACTCTAGGAAATGCTGTGTTTTATTTCATCTCTTTCAATTACAGACCAGAGGCCGAGTCCCGCAGCGGCCTCTAACACCATTTCTGGCTTTGACACAGAAGTCCTGCCTCTTCTGCCCCGTGGTCTATTTCAAAGAATTAAGGCACCAGCAGCGGGCAAAGAAGAACCCAAAGTGGACAGAGAACAACTATTGACCAAGCCTGACGGAAGAAGGGTCCTTGATGTCCATGATACTATTTGGACTTTTTATTTTGAGTTTTTGTTTCATACTAAGCAGGTCACTAACATGGTCCCCAACATATTACCATCTCCTTGGTATTTATTCTCACAGGGTATATGCAGGTAAAGGAAATGAATGGTGTGGCATATTGGCACACATACACTGACATCTCTGTTGGGATGTTACCAGAAGACTGATAAAGAATGCCAATTAGCAGGAGGGCACGTTGGCATCCCTGACAGGATGGACTGAAGACCCTTTCCCGGTTAGGAAGCCAGTAGGATTGAAGAACAAAGGGGGAGGGTAACCTGGAAGGGCTACTTACACCTTGCTAGGACACATGCAAGGCATTCTGGGAACTGAAGTCCTGTAGGGCAGCCATGTCGGGTTCCAGGGGCTGCTGCAGGGATTAGTAATTCCTTCTTTGTGGAACGTCCGTCTGACCCGGAAGTGCTTCCGACCTGTCACCAGAAGTACTCCCAGATCTATGATAAAAGGAGCCACTCCAACTCATTCAGGTGACTCGGGTGTGGAGGACAGACGAATCTCACTTGGGAGTTGTGGAAGAGAAGAAAAGAGAGAGAAGAAGAACTGTCTTGTGTTTATGCCATCGTTCAAAGGTATTTGTTAAAAAGAACCTTTTTATTACACCGGGACTTGTGTCTGTGAGGTTGTGTCTGGGGGTTTGGGTGCTGCGGAAATGCCCCCTACTGGTCACAATGATTACTTATTCCCTAGAAACTGTCCTTCTTTCTAAAGCCTCAATTTATCAGCCATTGTTGGTCGGGAGCCAAGTGTTTATTTACAGCGAGTGGGCAGCGATCAATTCTCGTTTCCCTGGGTCTGTACCAGTTAACTGATTGCCCAGCAGGCTGAATACAAATATCCTGTCTGGTGGGATTCCAGACCTCTCACGTGTCGGACAGCAGGCTTGTTTACCGCACTGCCACAGCAGACGGCCAGCATATAAATTTCTACCCGATAAAAAAAAAGATGAAAGGATGTGGCTTTAGAATTCCTAGGCCGGCGATTCTGAAGCGGATTTTGTGTTTCTTCCAATTTATCAGACAGACTGGTTGATGTGTGGAGGTGATTACATGCTGATAAACATTAATTGGCTGCTGCTTTGCATTAAACGTCAGTTTGTGTTACAGTTGACGTCTTTATCCAAAGAGACTTACAAATCACAAATATTAGCCTCCTCTGTCATTTATATTTATAGGGCTGAATGGCCTGTTCTTGACTAAATGTTTGTAACGTTTGTGAAGGACGGCCGGCGGTTCAGTTTGGCCGGGACGTCCTAGAACGGGAAGAAGGGAGAAGAGCAGCCTTTTCAGGACACTGCCTCCCCTGGGACACTAGGTGGCAGCTCCCCTGGATGGCAATGGTTCCCCGGATTCCCTCAGGGAATCCTGGGACATGGAGTCCTTTTCCTCAGCCCTGTTGGGTGCCGCCAGGGAGAGCTCACAAAGAGCCTGGGGACTCCTACTCTTACTACAACCCCAGTCACGAGGACGGAAACCCACAGTACTTCCGGGCTCATTAAGGACTGAGGATGTGGCATTTGACCCGGGAAAAGAGAAGGAGCACTTCCTGGGTCATGGTCTATTTAAAGGACTGGTGAAGACCTAACAAGAGAGCCGGAGTTGGGAGGTTGGGTGACGAAGCTGCTGGGAGTGGAGGATTATTGTGATTATTGATTATTGTTTTATTATTGGAGAATTGTGGCGAGTGTGGTGCTTTGTGCACTTATTGAAGAAAAATATTAAAGGATTCTTCTTGGTGTTTTTACAAGTGTGTCCTGGATGTCTGTCTGGTGGGTTTCACGGGGCAACAGCGATCCCCTAGTGTCCACACGTTCTAATGATAATCTTTAAGACGAACCTGGATGAGATTTTGGGACAACTTTGCTATTCGCTAAACAAACAGGCTGGATGGACTGAATGGTCTCCTCTCGTTGGTCAAATTTCCTATGTTTTTTATGAAGGACTCATTAAAGATGCCATTTACTCCTTCATACTATTTGATCCTTCCGTACTAACCCCTACTAATTTCCCATTGGGATTAATAAAGTATCTATCTATCTATCTACTCACTCTTCTGCTCTTTTTCCGGTTTTCTGTGATGGCGATCTGCGCCGCCACCTCCACCTAATCAAAGCACCGTGATGTCCCTACATTGATGGATTAAAGACCAGAAGTCCATGTGACCATCATCATCAAGTCCTTCCAAGAGTACCCTGAATACAATGAGGACTGATTGAGGTCATTTATGTTAGGTAGAATACCTAGAGGGGGCTGGGTGGTCTCGTGGCCTGGAACACCTGCAGATTTTATTTTTTCTCCAGCCGTCTGGAGTATTTTTTGTTTTTTCTGTCCTCCATGGCCTTCAGACCTTACTTTTATCCATCCATCCATTATCCAACCCGCTGAATCCGAACACAGGGTCACGGGGGTCTGCTGTAGCCAATCCCAGCCAACACAGGGCACAAGGCAGGAACCAATCCTGGGCAGGGTTCCAACCCACCGCAGGACACACACAAACACACCCACACACCAAGCACACACTAGGGCCAATTTAGAATCACCAATCCACCTAACCTGCATGTCTTTGGACTGTGGGAGGAAACCGGAGCGCCCGGAGGAAACCCACGCAGACACGGGGAGAACATGCAAACTCCACGCAGGGTGGACCCGGGAAGTGAACCCGGGTCTCCAAACTGCGAGGCAGCAGCTACCACTGCACCACCGTGCCGCCCCACTTCAGTCATGTCACCTCTTAATCTTCTTTTGCTTAAACTCAGGCTCAGCTCTTTTAATCTTTCCTCATAATTCAACCCCGGATAGATAGATAGATAGATAGATAGATAGATAGATAGATAGATAGATAGATAGATAGATAGATAGATAGATAGATAGATAGATAGATAGATAGATAGATAGTAATGCAGGTAAAAACAGACAATAACTTTATATGAAGAGTCACATAGTTTGGTTCTCCTCAGTCTGTCGCTGAAGCTGCTCCTCTGTCTGGAGATGACACTGTTTAATGGATGCAGTGGATTCTCTATGATTGACAGGAGTCTGCTCAGCGCCCGTCGCTCTGCCACAGATGTCAAACTGTCCAGCTCCATGCCAACAATAGAGCCTGCCTTCCTCACCAGTTTGTCCAGGCGTGAGGCGTCTTTCCTCTTAATGCTGCCTCCCCAGCACACCACCGCGTAGAAGAGGGCGCTCGCCACAACCGCCTGGTAGAACATCTGCAGCATCTTATTGCAAATGTTGAAGGACGCCAGCCTTCTAAGGAAGTATAACCGGCTCTGTAATTTCTTACACAGAGCATCAGTATTGGCAGTCCAGTCTAATTTAGATAGATAGATAGATAGATAGATAGATAGATAGATAGATAGATAGATAGATAGATAGATACTTTATTAATCCCAATGGGAAATTTATCATTATTATTATCCATCCATCCATTTTCCAACCCGCTGAATCCGAACACAGAGTCACGGGGGTCTGCTGGAGCCAATCCCAGTCAACACAGGACACAAGGCAGGAAACAACCCCCAGGTAGGGTGCCAGCCCACCGCAGGTGGAGGTTAAAATCCAATAAATAAATCCTTTTTAAAACGAGGTTAAAACAATGGCTGGAAGCAGTCTCGTCTTAAAACGCCGGTGCTTTCTTCTTTCTACTGGCCGCTCCACTGCTTCTCCCATATGGACCCCGCAACATGGGAGTCGCCCTACCAACAACTGAAGCTCCTTCCTATTCTGGTCCGGTTAGCCTTCCGATCCCCGGCTATGTAAGGCTCCAGCCGGACCGACACTTGGGTTCCCATCCCAAAGCCTCCTCGACTGCTGCTCCCTTCAACGGCAGGTCATCTCCTGTGCTGGTCACTCCAGCTCCTCAAAACTGCTCAGCTGGAGCGACCGCTTCAATCTGCCCAGCCGAGAGATGGCCATACACTCCTCCGGGGCTCTCCTACAAGCTGGATTCAACATTCGCACTCTCACACGCTCTCGCATACGCATGCTCACATACGTACATACATACGTACATACGCATGCACGCATACATGCACCAGTTTCCCATTCTTTCCTTTTTTCTCACCCCTTATCCGCCTCGTGCTTCAACTATATATTACAGGGACGGGGATCAAATGAGGCGATTAGCAGCTCCCAGCTTCAATCACGGATGCACCCGGGAACCGCTCCGGCCACACTACCACACCTCCTCTTTAAGCCACGAGTCTAAGCGGCGATTATCTATTTAAAAACTGGCTTTTTCAATTTGTACAGTGGACCCGCTATACCACATGACTATCGAGTTTTTGGACACCTCCCGTGCCAATGACTTCCTCTCCTGATTGCTCAGTTCGGCCAGACTGCCAGCTCTAGGAAGAGCCGTGGTTGTTTTTCAAACATTTATGGAAGCCACTCCGCAAAGACTCTAAATACTTGTCTCAGTCAGTTTTGCACTTCAAATAAATTTGCATAAATTCAAAAAATCCAGTTTGAAATTGTCATTCTGGGATATTGGGTGTTGAAGGAAAAATGGATTTAAATGATTTTAAGAGGGGTGGCATGGTGGCGCAGTGGTAGCGCTGCTGCCTCGCAGTAAGGAGACCCAGGTACGCTTCCCTGCGTGGAGTTTGCATGTTCTCCCCGTGCCTGTGTGGGTTTCCTCTCACAGTCCAAAGACATGCAGGTTAGGTGCATTGGCGATCCTAAATTGTCCCATGTGTGTGTGCCCTGCGGTGGGCTGGCGCCTTGCCCAGGGTTTGCTCCTGCCTTGTGCCCTGTGTTGGCTGGGATTGGCTCCAGTAGACCCCTATCACCCTGTAGTTAGGATGTAGCAGGTTGGACAATGACTGACTGACTGACTGATTTTAAGAGAAGGCAGCAAAAGAACAAAACGTGTGACTTTCAGAAGGTGCTCTACACTGGGCCAATTTAATGTCACCGTTTAGCCTAACCTGCATGTCTTTGGGGATGTGGGAAGAAAATCAGAGTAACTGGAAAAAAATTAAACTACACAGACATAAGAGAAGGTAAAAGGTACACGGGCTTGGGGTATGAATCTGAAAGAAAAAATACTAACCGTATGAAGATAAGAAAAACTAGAAATACGAGAAAAAGCAACCCGGCCAAGCAAAGCTGGAAATTCCAGCTCACCTTGAGTGTCCAGAATACAAACACAAGCTACTTGGCAGCGAGCCTGCTGAATGGAGGATGACACACCTGAACTTCCTCCTACACCACATACCGTACTGACAGGGAAAGGGCTGTCAGTGAAGATTTCATGATTCTGTCACAGACAAGCACATGGGAGGCAGTCGGTGAGTTTGACTAAATGTGGTATACCGGACCAGGGGCTGACAGAGTGCGCTCACACCTTTACTCCACAAAAGCAGCCTGCCTAACTGTAATCCCAATCCTCAAACAGACTCCACTGCCAGTTCCAGTTCCCGCCCTATTCGTGACCTCACTTCCTGCCCTTGGACACACCTCTTCCTCCTTGCCAGCTATAAAGCCAGCCACTTTCTTTGTTTGTTAGTCCCGTCTTGGACTCCGTCTCAAGTGATTACTCAGTCATCCATACAACATACAGTGGAACCTCGGGTCACGACCGTAATTCGTTCCAAAACTCTGGTCGCAACCCGATTTGGTCGTGACCCGAAGTAATTTCCCCCATAGAACTGTATGTAAATGCAATTAATCCATTCCAGACATATTGTACTTGCATGATGTATTAGAGAATCCCAGAAACGTGTTTAAATGAATCAATTCTTTTCATTCATTTGATTCATTTATAATTTATTGTATATGGAAAGTCTGGGGTCCACTCTAATCGCATCACAAATATTTCATTTAACAATTCATATATTAGTTTCACATATATGTGCATATACAGGTGCTGGTCATACAATTAGAATATCATGACAAAGTTGATTTATTTCAGTAATTCCATTCAAAAAGTGAAACTTGTATATTAGATTCATTCATTACACACAGACTGATGTATTTCAAATGTTTATTTCTTTTAATGTTGGTGATTATAACTGACAACTAATGAAAGTCCCAAATTCAGTATCTCGGAAAATTAGAATATTGTGAAAAGGTTCAATATTGAAGACACCTGGTGCCACACTCTAATCAGCTAATTAACTCAAAAGCCTTTAAATGGTCTCTCAGTCGAGTTCTGTAGGCTACACAATCATGGGGAAGACTGCTGACTTGACAGTTGTCCAAAAGACGACCATTGACACCTTGCACAAGGAGGGCAAGACACAAAAGGTCATTGCTAAAGAGGCTGGCTGTTCACAGAGCTCTGTGTCCAAGCACATTAACAGAGAGGCGAAGGGAAGGACAAGATGTGCTAGAAAAAAGTGGACAAGCAATAGGGATAACCGCACCCTGGAGAGGATTGGGAAACAAAACCCATTCAAAAATATGGGGGAGATTCACAAAGAGTGGACTGCAGCTGGAGTCAGTGCTTCAAGAACCACCACACACAGACGTATGCAAGACATGGGCTTCAGCTGTCGCATTCCTTGTGTCAAGCCACTCTTGAACAAGAGACAGCGTCAGAAGAGTCTCGCCTTTGGACTGCTGCTGAGTGGTCCAAAGTTATGTTCTCTGATGAAAGTAAATTTTGCATTTCCTTTGGAAATCCCAGAATCTGGAGGAAGAGAGGAGAAGCACAGAATCCACGTTGCGTGAGGTCCAGTGTAAAGTTTCCACAGGCAGTAATGATTTGGGGTGCCATGTCATCTGCTGGTGTTGGTCCATTGTGTTTTCTGAGGTCCAAGGTCAACGCAGCCGTCTACCAGGAAGTTTTAGAGCACTTCATGCTTCCTGCTGCTGACGAACTTTATGGAGATGCAGATTTCATTTTCCAACAGGACCTGGCACCTGCACACAGTGCCAAAGCTACCAGTACCTGGTTTAAGGACCATGGTATCCCTGTTCTTGATTGGCCAGCAAACTCGCCTGACCTTAACCCCATAGAAAATCTATGGGGTATTGTGAAGAGGAAGATGCAATACGCCAGACCCAACAATTCAGAAGAGCTGAAGGCCACTATCAGAGCAACATGGGCTCTCATAACACCTGAGCAGTGCCACAGACTGATCGACTCCATGCCACGCCGCATTGCTGCAGTAATCCAGGCCAAAGGAGCCCCAACTAAATATTGAGTGCTGTACATGCTCATACTTTTCATGTTCATACCTTTCAGTTGGCCAACATTTCTAAAAATCCTTTTTTTGCATTGGTCTTAATTGATATTCTAATTTTCCGAGATATTGAATTTGGGACTTTCATTAGTTGTCAGTTATAATCATCAACATTAAAAGAAATAAACATTTGAAATACATCAGTCTGTGTGTAATGAATGAATCTAATATACAAGTTTCACTTTTTGAATGGAATTACTGAAATAAATCAACTTTGTCATGATATTCTAATTTTATGACCAGCACCTGTATCTTATTACTTGTTAATGTACATTTGATTCATTTTCTATAAATGTCTTATTAATTACATGTAAATACTATATATAATCCGTTACATATTTTTCACGATAATTCATATGCCATTGCCCTGTTTCCGTACACAAAGCATTGATAACACATTTAAGATGCATAATTAATATAAGCCATAATATTACACAATCACAGGTGAATGAGAATTGTGCAGCTCGTAATGATTTGTTGACAAAACAAACAAAGGAGATTCGTTAGTGTGATTCTGACGTACTGCCTCATTCACGAATCAGATGAGTCGAGACTCGTGAGTCATGTGGTTCTGGCGCATGTGCTTTAAACATCCACTAGTGGGCAGTGGCACTGAAACGGTAGACGATGACGTCATCACGCAGGACTCGCTTTACTCCAGTTGAATTCCACTGAACCGACTCATTTGTGCTCACGAATCGATTCATATGATTCACTAAAAAGAGTTGTTCAAAAAGAATAAATCGTTACTCATCGTTACCCAGCAGCAGCTCTCTTATCTGGTTACTGTCTGTTAGTACACATTGTGAGCCCTGCGTGTGGCTGAAGAAATTCCCTTGGAGTTTTAACTGGCAGTCTAGTCCTTTACATTCTAACTCTTTGGCCACTAGGGGGCCACAGTTCGGTATATGGCTTGAATTTTCATTAATCTCTTATCAGTGTTTCTCTTTGTCTTTATATAAATCTTTCAGGATTTCTTTCTTCTTCATCCTGTATTTACCAAACTCTTGAAAAGATTACCAGTAAAGTAATCATAACAGATCTGAGAGCAAATTCTGAGCACAGCGTGGAGGCCAAACCCTGATGTAAACCGCCAAGGCGCCTTTGATGTGTTATCGATAAATCTCGCTCCTCAGAATGTCTGCATCTGTGGGTCGTGCATCACGGTAGATATCTGCTGTCACTAGATAAGACTCAGATGAAGCCTGCTGCTGCATTCCCAATGTATTTTTTATCACCTTCATCGTGTTGCGAGCTGACTGACTGTTAAACTCTCCATCACCCCAGTGCGCACCTTACCAGTGAGCCCCTAATTACTGGAAATGCAGTTCTTGGCGTGAAAATGCCGTACTAAGGGTGGGCAAACACAGAGCCAAAGGGCCACAGCACCTGCACGTTTGAAACAAACCAGTGAAGACACCTCAGACCTCAGCTGATCATTTTATGTAGCGGTTTTCAATACTATAATGCTTTACAGTTCCAAATGTATTCATATTTTAACTGTGCTATCTAGTCCACGAGTGTGAGTGTTGCGGTCTGGGTCGGCTCCATGCCCCCTGTCACATTCTGGAGCCTCTTGAACCCAAACAGTCGATAGGGAACATGGAGCCTACCCAGACTGTCACAAATGGTGGTAACGGTAGGTTCATGAAAGGCCAACGTGCGGCTGAAAGGAGGCAAGCAGCTGGGAGGAGAGTAGAGAAGAGTAATCATTCTTGACTCGGGCGCTGCCGAGAGTGGCAGCCTTTTCAGCAGCTCCGTGTACGACTTTATTTTTCTACTTTTATGTTTCCCTTTTTTATTGATCACTCCTATCACTTTATTTTATGTGGTTGTGAATTTCCCCTTGGGATTAATAGTACTAGGGTATTGTACCTTGTTAGCCATTATGAATGTAGAGAAAAGCCAAGCAAAATGACACCTTTTATTGGCTAACTAAAAAGATTACAATATGCAAGCTTTTCGAAGGGGCCTGAGTTGCCTTGAAAGCTTGCATATTGTAATCTTTTTAGTTAGCCAATAAAAGGTGTCATTTTGCTTGGCTTTTCCCTTGGGATTAATAAAGTATCTATCTATCTATCTATCTATCTATCTATCTATCTATCTATCTATCTATCTATCTATCTATCTATCTATCTATCTAGAGCTGACGCTCAAGGGGGGCCGTAGAGGGTCGCACCGGCTGAGCGTCTTTAAAGAGCAGGAGTGACCCGCTGCTCAGGCTGGGCTCCCGCATAAGGCCCAAGGAGTGGAGGTGGGAGTTGCAGAAGGGACATTAGACAGCAGCAGGTAGCCGAGCCTGGATTAAGAAGGTTGGCCATGCCTGTCGGTAGAACGTCTCCCCCTCGTGCTGCTGGATCCGAACAGGAATCAGGTTTTAGAAGGAGGCACCAGGGCTTGTATATTGTGGATTTCAACCTCTTTTTTTTAAGAATACTAGGGGGCTCCACCCCCTGCTCGCTTTGCTCGCCCACCCCCGGGTTTGGTTTACCAGATACACAATTTAATGATATTTGTTAGTTTCATGGGAATTGTTACATATGCATTATTTTCACTTTTATTTTAAATCCATCCATCCATCCATTTTCCAACCCACTGAATCTGAACACAGGGGTCTGCTGGAGCCAATCCCAGCCAACACAGGGAGCCAATCCCGGGCAGGGCACCAACCCACCGCAGGACACACACACACTAGGGACAATTTAGAATCGCCGATGCACCTAACCTGCATGTCTTTGGACTGTGAGAGGAAACCCACGCAGCCACGGGGAGAACATGCAAACTCCACGCAGGGAGGACCCGGGAAGCGAACCCAGGTCTCCTAACTGCGAGGCAGCAGCGCTACCACTGCGCTACCATGCCACCCCTCTTAAAATCATTTAAATCCATTTTTCCTTCAACACCCAATATCCCAGAATGACAATTTCAAACTGGATTTTTTGAATTTATGCAAATTTATTTAAAGTACAAAACTGACTGAGACAAGTATTCAGAGTCTTTGCTGAGTGGCTTCCATAAATGTTTGAAAAACAATAAAGGCTCTTCCTAGAGCTGGCAGTCTGGCCGAACTGAGCAATCAGGAGAGGAAGTCATTGGCAAGGGAGGTGTCCAAAAACTCGATAGTCAAGTAGTATAGCGGGTCCACTGCACAATTTGAAAAGGCCAGATAATCGCCGCTTAGACTCGCGGCTTAAAGAGGGGGTGTGGTAGTGTGGCCGGAGCAGTTCCTCTTTTGTAAAAACAATACTTTATTTCTTGCCCCGTCGTGGTAACATCTCTTTCTCGCAGGACCTATAACGCTGCTCACGTTGTGAAGGGGGTGCGGCTGAACGCACGCTAAGCAGATGCCGTCGGATAATCTGCTGTCTTTCTGCTGCTGGTGAGCTGCCTGTTCTGCTTGTCTCGCTGCCCGGTCATTTCAAAGCCTGTACAGCAGCTGTCCTTTTGCCACTTCGCATCTCTGTCGCTCTCGTTGTGAAGGAGGGTGGCGAGGGTTAGGTTGGCTGAACGAAGGCTAAGGAGAAGCAGTCTGATCATCTGCAGGCTTTTTGCTGCTGGCGAGCTGTGTGTTTTGCTTGTCTCTTGTCATTGTTTTAAGAGCTGGGAACATATGAAGCGTGCCTGCCAACAGCAGTCCAACAACTGCTAGGTTAGATGTCCGTGGACTTGTTTTAAATGTTGGCTCGCTGCCTTGTCTCGCGTGACGTTGTTAAAACAATACTTGTCCTTTATTTCTGGCTCCAGGTGTGGTTAAATCTCCTTCTCAGGACGTACTGTATAACGCTGCTCGCGTTGTCAAGGGGGCGGCTGTACGCACGCTAAAGAGGTGCCGTCGGATCATCTGCTGTCACGCTGCTATCAGTCTTCCTTGCTGTACTCCGCCCTCCCTCAATCGGACCTAACAGTCACTTAAAACAAAAAAGGCTTCAACCTGGCTGGAACGCTACAATACTTTTAAATTTCACTACTTTCATATTCTTTACCTTTCTCTGCATGTGTATCGCGCCATCGTTTGTTTGAGCCTTTCAAACTCCACTGCCTTCATAATCCCTTATCTGCCTTTTTTTCGCTCCAATGCTTTTGGGTCTCTTTTCTTCGCGCTGCTTTTTCTTCTTTGTTTAACGTATTGTCCTTATATGCTTTATATGTGCTGAGACTTTATATGTGCTGAGAATCTCACGCTCTATATCCCTGCGAGACGCTCCGTGGTCATTCTCTTTCATCTCGCAGGTCTTTTATTTGTCTTCCGTGATCTTATAACGTGAAGATCACGTATTGTCGCCTAGTCATTCCCTCCCACAGGATTTTTTTTTCTTATAATAGAGAGATTCATTTATGGGTTGTTTTAACAACTTTGCTTATTTATTTTGAAGGAGATTTTGATACACTGCTCCTTTCAAACACTGAGGACTTGTGTGTGTATGCGTCTTCATTTGCCTGGTTCATTTTGGTGTACAACTGTCGACAGTTCCTGGTTTAAGAGGCTCCCAGTGACTACATGGGAGTGTGGAGCCAACTCAGACAGTCACCCTGTGTGTCCAGTGTCTATCACTGTAGTGCCAATCCCGGACTGGACAGCCCAGCACGAAGCACCTTCACACACACACAGCCACACTGGAACAAGTTAACGCTGTCAATGAGCCTAACATGAATGGATTTGAAAAGGAGAGGGAGAAGCCACTAACAGCAAAGGCGGAAAAACATGCAAACTCCACAAAGAAGGCGCTTGGGCTGGGATTTCAATCCAAGGCTGTGCTAACCCAAGTGTCTATGCACAGTATATAATTTATAATATAATGGCTCATTTTTGAGTCTGAGATTGTGAACTGGGGTTTGACCTGGCAGCCCCCTGAAGCTTATAGTCCAGCTCTTCAGCTGTTACGCCACACTCCTTCCTAGTCTGTTCCCAAAATTTACAGGAGTCCCTCCTGAAGGGCTGCTTGTCTTTCTCTGGAATACTGAGAAGAGAGTTTTATTTCCTTTGAGACTGCAGACGGTATAAATGCAGCTCAAATCCATTGCTTTCATAAACGAAGGTCACTTGTGATGACCAGACACTTGTCTGAGTGACCTCTTCTAATTAAAATTTAATCATGATGTCCATTCTTTAATAATTCACTCATCCACAGCGCAAATACTAAAAACGGCAGTGACCTGAACAAGGAGGCATTAGGGGGAAAAGCAAAAGTCGACAAGACATGGAGACCAATGGGGGGACGGGGTCTGTGAAAGGCGGCATTCTGACATTGAAGGCCATCCTACCATCACAAACTACACTCACTGGCCACTTTATTAGGTACACCTCATCAACTGCATGTTAACTCAAATACGTATACGGCACAAGTCTCCCATGACTCTCTAAGACAGGGGTCTCTAACCTTTTTTCCCCCTGAGATCTACTTGTACCAAATGAAAATGGCAGAGAGCTACTCCTGTTTTCTAACGTTTATTCTCATCGCTTATTTCAACCCAAACAAACTGAATACACTTGTCTTGCCTGAACATTTACAAAATGTTGATGTCCACAACTCGCATTTTGCATTAAAACATCACAAAAAAATATTTCGTTCACCTGCCAAATGCATTTTGTACATCCGTATGCATTTTCTAGTGTATGTCTATGTCAATACATGGTGGTGTAACTCTGGACATGTTAACGTCAAAATCTCCACTTGCTGCAGGGACATCAAACTGTTGGTTGTAAGTCTGTGTCCCTATTACTTGCCCAGAGAGTTTAGACACGTCATTGTTGTAATTGTTTACATCCCTCCTCGGGCGGACGTGGAGATGGCAGGTGACATCATCCATTCTGCTGTTGCTAAGTTACAAACGCAGCACCCTGAGGCGCTTGTGCTAATCGCTGGAGACTTTAACCATGTGACGCTGGACAAAACATTACCTGCCTTCTCCCAGTATGTGGACTGTAACACCCGGGGAAATAAGACTATTCATTTACTGTATGCAAACGTTAAAGACGCATACAGCGCCACCCCGCTGCCTGCGCTTGGGAAAGCAGATCATAACCTGGTTCTGCTTCAGCCTCACTACAAACCAAGAGTGAGGGTCCTACCTACAACCACACGCTCATTCAGGAAGTGGAACCCTGAGGCAGAGCATGATCTGAGAGACTGGAACTACAGACTGGGATATCCTGCAGGGGTCACATAGTGAGAACATTGAGAAGGTTGTTGACTGCACTACAGACCACATCAACTTCTGTATGGACATTGTAGTTCCAGTAAGCACAGTACGCTGCTATGCTAACAACAAGCCATGGATTACAAGTGACATCAAGGGCCTTTTGAACCAGAAGAAAAGGGCTTTTAAAGGCGATGATCAGCATGAGCTCAAGCGCGTGCAGAAGGAACTCAGAGTCCAGCTCAGGGTGGCGAAGGAGCAGTACAGGAGAAAGCTGGAGCAGAAGTTGCAGAATAACAGCATGAAGTAAGTGTGGGATGGGATGAAGATCATCACTGGCTTCAGCTCGAAGCGGGGAACCACCATCGAGAGAGACGTGAAGAGAGCAAACCAAATGAACATCTTCTTTAACAGGTTTGACCACCCTAACCCCCTCTCACTCTCACCTCGGAGTACTGCACCCTCCACCCATCCTTCTGCTGATACCAGCATAGGAGAGATAGGACGAACGATCTCCTCAATCTGTCAGTGGAGCAGGACAGTGACAGCAGTCTGTCGCTGAAGCTGCTCTTCTGTCTGGAGATGATACTATTAAGTGGATGCAGTGGATTCTCCATAATTGATAGGAGCCTGCTGAGCACCCGTCGCTCTGCCACAGATGTTAAACTGTCCAGCTCCATGCCAACAATAGAGCTTGCCTTCCTCACCAGTTTGTCCAGGCATCCCCACCCACAATTACAACAGCGCAGGTGAGCAGAGAGCTGAGGAGACTTCATGCCAGCAAAGCAGTGGGTCCAGATGGAATATCGCCACGACTGCTGAAGGTCTGTGCAATGGAGCTGGGGAGTCCTCTACAGCACATCTTCAACCTGAGCCTGGAACAGGGGAGGGTCCCGAGGCTCAGCAGGCTCCTATCAGTTATGAAGAATCCACTGCATCCACTAAACAGGATCATCTCCAGACAGAAGAGCAGCTTCAGCGACAGATTGCTGTCACCGTCCTGCTCCACTGACAGACTGAGAAGATCGTTCCTCCACCACACTATGCGACTCTTCAGTTCCACCCGGGGGGTAAACGTTAACATTAGATAGATAGATAGATAGATAGATAGATAGATAGATAGATAGATAGATAGATAGATAGATAGATAGATAGATAGATAGATAGATAGATAGATAGATAGATACTTTATTAATCCCAATGGGAAATTCACATTATTCAAAGTTATTGTCTGTTTTTACCTGCATTTTTATTATTCTTTAATTTAATATTGTTTTTTGTATCAGTATGCTGCTGCTGGAGTATGTGAATTTCTGAATTGCTGGAGTATCTATCTATCTATCATTTGTCATTGTGTTCCATGTCACTGTGTCACTTTATTCACAGGTCCAGTCGCATGTGTGATGTGCTTTTTAGTCAGTGTGGACGCTGAAGTCGAAAACAACGGAAGACAAAATCACCAATTTAAAATAAAAAACAATTTCTTTATTCTTGGTGAATCAAAGAGACTGCCACCCCCCAGCTCAGTGCCACTGACTGGTCAGAACAGACAGCCTGCCTAAAAGAAAGAAATCCTCGCTTTATATTACCTAGCTTATTCATTAACCAAAGAGAGAGAAAAAACATGGCAGTTCATTTTGAGGTCATACATACATTGCTGTAAATTACGGTTACATCCTAATTTATTACATGCAAGAGTGTGCAGAGTTTATTACCAACTTAAAGAGTCATCAGGGCACTCACATTCCTAAAAATACGCCTTTATCAGCACACACACAAGACCTGTTTAAAGCAGTTTCTTATAGTTCGGTACATTAGTTATACAGAAATTACATTCTTATAGTTTTAATATCTTCATTAGATTTTGTTTGGTTAGATTAATAAATCCTTATTTATTAATCCATAAGTGACATGTTTCTTATAGTTTTAAGCAAGAATTCAAAAAATTTCACATTGATTTAGAATATCACGGGGTGTTCTGTTAGTATCAAGATGTCAGAATTTTCTCATAAAAGAATGCAAGTTACTCTCATAATTCTGTGCAAAAGCTTAATTCTTTTTCTACCTAAATGAAGAACAAATCATATAGAAGTAAAAATCATATAGCTCTCTGCAGCATGATTAATACAATATACAGTCCTTGGTATTTGTGAGTTAAATACTTATAATCATTACAGTTAATAATGTGTTTTTCTTTCTCATTAGTCAGATGACTCAACAGGAGAGGCAGGCGTCTGGTGGAGTGGAGCCACTCAGGTTCACTCCGATGGAGTCGTTTAAATGTTCGTCTGTCAGTCTTGTTCTGAACTTTGATTTCATGACATTCATGTCAGACTCACCGAGGTATGGAGACCCAAACAAAGCAGACATTTTCAGAGCTGCTTGGTGAAGATTCTTAGGCTGGAGTTATACTTCACGCGACACGACACATGCTGCAGCGGACGCTCCTGCTACGCAAGCGTTGAAGTGTTTATACCTGCGCGCGTACTTAATGTTATTCTGGAGGAATTCGCCAGGTGGCAGTGCGAGATATTATTACGGTGAGAACATGTTCAGCTTCTCTGTGTTGTGAATTGCCTAGAACACCCATTAAATTCCGATGACACCTTACCGCAATATCTCTGAAAAGGATGTTTTATTGATTAAATCCAGGGATGTGTCCATTCCAGCAAGCATCGGGCACAAGTGAGAAACAATCCCTGGACGATGCCTCAGCTCATCGCAAGGTGAATACAAGCACACACATACACTAGCGTCATCTTAGCAGCACCAAATCCTCAAATCTACATGCCTTTGGAAGGAAACTGGAGCCCACTGAGGAAACCCAGCAAGAAAACATGAGAACTCCAGGCAGGGAATATCAGCAACGTAACTCCCTGCAAGACAGCAGCGCTAATGCTCCGCCACCGTGTCACCCCCATGTGTGTAATTATTAACAGTATTCATTATTTAAACGAAATTACCGATTTATCTGTAAAATGTAACATACATACTTTAATGCTTTTCATCATGAAAGTGATATCAAGTATAAATCTAAGGATTCTAAATGTGCAGAGAGTTGGAATATCATACATGTAATGTGCTCAGTCTGGCGATCTATTGTTGGCGATTCGCTGCTGTCAGGAGCAGAGGAAGCCCTAGAAACAAAGATAGCACAGAAGACGGTATGTGAGAATTTTAAAATGTATTGTGTCATTACGATCGGGAATATGTGACGCTTGAATATAAAAGCACCATGAATACATCTGTATGTCGGAATTTTGCTTCACCACATTGAACCATTTATCAAATATCGAAGCGTGCACACCAATCTCGTAGGATCCGCAAAGCGACTTTCTGTCACCTGTAGACAGTAACCAGAGACTCTGACGTCACATTCCAACTTTTATCACACTGCGTCCCCCGACTTTTTGCTGGTACTGCAACTCGTGCACGCGTCGCGTTAATTTCTGAGGACCTGCTTAGAGGACGCATCAAATGAATGCTCAGAACGCGTGGCGGCCATGATGCGCACGCGTACACGTTCTGAGCGTGAAGTATAAATGAGCCCTTAGAGTTATCTGGCTCTGCTAAGCTCCATAAGTGCTGAGAATGCTGTTGAGACTTTAACTGCACATTATTTTGAAGGTTTACTAATCTGTACTAATAAAAGGCAAAGCCCTCACTGACTCACTGACTCACTCATCACTAATTCTCCAACTTCTCGTGTAGGTAGAAGGCTGAAATTTGGCAGGCTCATTCCTTACAGCTTACTTACAAAAGTTAAGCAGGTTTCATTTCGAAATTCTACACGTAACGGTCATAACGATTGACAATGTCCGCCATGTTAAACTTTCTTATTCATGGCCCCATCTTCACGAAATGTGGTAGGTGGCTTCCCTGCGCTAACCGAAACCGATGTACGTACTTATTTCGGTGGTATGACGCCACTGTCTGCCACCATATTAAACTTTCCAACGGTCTTTGTTACTTATGGGCCCATCTTCAAGAAATTTGGTACGTGGGTTCGCAATGCTAACTGAATCCTACTTACGTACATATATACATCCATAGCCTGCAGCTCGGTCACCATGTGAAGCGACGTTGGGTCCCCCATCCCCACGCCTCCCACGTAGTTGGCTGCCTGCTTATATAAGGCCGTCTGTTGCTCCGGTCTCTTCATTCCCTTTCTTGCTTCGCCACGGTATTCACGTCTCCCTGCTGATAACTGCAGCCTTTTTATTTAATCCACGGCTTGTCCGCTGTTTTATTGTTTGTTTATTACAATTATAGTTATTGTGTAGGTATTTTAGACTTAGTTTACATTGTTCAGGTATCTGTTTCCTTTATCGTTCCAACCGTACCCCCATTAACATGTCTATCGGGGTGATCACCATCAATCAAAGAACTGTCACTTACCGAGTGGGTTCCATGCCCGGAGATGGCGACTGCCTTTTCCATTCTCTGTGTTACATATTGCACGGTCATATCAGGCTCACTCTTGATATCCGGAGGAACATTGTGTCTTATGTATTGAATGACTGGGACAGGTTCAAGGTGTGGACTGATGGCGGTACAGGAGATAATTATACTACACAGGAGCACTAGAAGAGTGAAATGCTTAAACCCTTCACCTATGGTTCTGCATGTGAGTTGATGGCTGCCGCTGAATTGCTCGGTTGTTGCTTTTGAGTGTACCGAAATGGCCAAATATTTTACACCTTTGGACAACCACCAATGCCTCTTACAAAGCCTTCTTCAAAATGTTTACCCCAATCTACGAAATCTCCATGAAAACGACGTGTCATGGTTGAGGGAGAGAGCTATCCTGACACCAAGAAATGACATGACTACGACTATAAACCACATTTTACTTCAAGAACTACCTTCACAACCGAAAACATATCAGTCTGTGGATTCAGTTATAGAAGTGGAAGACGCGGTGCACTATCCGGTAGAGTTTCTCCACACTCTGAATCCTACAAGCACTCCTGAGCATAATCTAATTTTGAAGTTTGGGGCACCAATAATGTTATTGAGAAACTTACAGCCACCGAAACTTTGTAACAGCACGAGACTTCAGGTCACGTGTCTGCAAAAGAACCTAATTGAGGCAACTATTTTTACTGGCAGCGGCTCAGGGGAGAGAGTTTTTATTCCTCGCATCCCAATTATACCCTCTGATCTCCCATTTCAATTCAAACGCCTCCAATTTCCAGGAAGGCTCTGCTTCGCAATGACAATTAATAAGTCTCAGGGACAGACCCTACAAAAGGTTGCCATTGATTTGAGGCAGGATTGCTTTTCACATGGCCAACTGTATGTTGCATGCTCAGGAGTAAGCTCAGCACACAGCTTGGTCATATTACAACTGGAGGGCCAAACTGACAACGTGGTCTACAAAGAGATCCTTAACAAATAATTATTGGTATATTTTCCTTCAGTTTAAAAAGGTTTACTTTTCTTCTTAATAACAATTTTAAAGCAGTACTTCGCCGCTGCGAAACGCGGGTATTTTGCTAGTATATAATAAATAAAATCCAATGTCTCTCTGTCTGTATGTCTGTCCGCTATTCATGAGAGAACTACTTCACGGATTTAGATCGGGTTTTTTCTATAATTTGCTTGAACATTCTGGTTGATTTTGCAACTTCTCTCATTTCGCTGTGTATCACAATTCACTTGCAGTACCGATTTATTTGTGCGAATTGGAGAAACACGCAGCAGAACGAGGGGAGAGGCCTTCCTCACTCACTCGCCAGCTTCGTGGCGTGGTCCTTCACTCCACTTAGCTAGCGAACGAGAGAACATTTGAATTCAACTTTGTTTGATATTTAAACTAAAGTGTTACTTACAGTTTGGTCCATAAATATTTGGACAGGGGCGGCACGGTGGCGCAGTGGTAGCTCTGCTGCCTCGCAGTTAGGAGACCCGGGTTCGCTTCCCGGGTCCACCCTGCGTGGAGTTTGCATGTTCTCCCCGTGTCTGCGTGGGTTTCCTCCCACAGTCCACAGACATGCAGGTTAGGTGGATTGGTGATTCTAAATTGGCCCTAGTGTGTGCTTGGTGTGTGCGTGTGTTTGTGTGTGTCCTGCGGTGGGTTGGCACCCTGCCCGGGATTGGTTCCCTGCCTTGTGCCCTGTGTTGGCTGGGATTGGCTCCAGCAGACCCCCGTGACCCTGTGTTCGGATTCAGCGGGTTGGAAAGTGGATGAATGGATATTTGGACAGAGACAACTTTTTTCTAATTTTGGTTCTGTACATGACCACAATGAATTTTAAATGAAACAACTCCGATGCAGTTGAAGTGCAGATTTTCAGCTTTAATTCAGTGGGGTGAACAAAACGATTACATAAAAATGTGAGGCAACTAAAGCATTTTGTGAACACAATCCCTTCATTTCAGGGGCTCAAAAGTAATTGGACAATTGACTCTTTGGCTATTTCATGGGCAGCTGTGGTCAAGTCCGTCGTTATGTCCTTATCAATCAAGCAGATAAAAGGCCTGGAGTTTATTTGAGGTGTGGTGCTTGCATGTGGAAGATTTTGCTGTGAACAGACAACATGCGGTCAAAGGAGCTCTCCATGCAGGTGAAAGAAGCCATCCTTAAGCTGCGAAAACAGAAAAAACCCATCTAAGAAATTGCTCCAATATTACGAGGGGCAAAATCTACAGTTTGGTACATCCTGAGAAAGAAAGCAAGCACTGGTGAACTCAGCAACGCAAAAAGACCTGGACGTCCACGGAAGACAACAGTGGTGGATGATCGCAGAATCATTTCCATGGTGAAGAGAAACCCCTTCACAACAGCCAACCAAGTGAACAACACTCTCCAGGGGGTCCGCGTATCGATATCCAAGTCTACCATAAAGAGAAGACTTCATGAAAGTAAATACAGAGGGTGCACTGCAAGGTGCAAGCCACTCATAAGCCTCAAGAATAGAAAGGCTAGATTGGACTTTGCTAAAGAACATCTAAAAAAGCCAGCACAGTTCTGGAAAAACATTCTTTGGACAGATGAGACCAAGATCAACCTCTACCAGAATGATGGCAAGAAAAACGTACGGAGAAGGCGTGGAACAGCTCATTATCCAAAGCATAGCACATCATCTGTAAAACACGGTGGAGGGAGGCAGTGTGATGGCTTGGGCGTGCATGGCTGCCAGTGGCACTGGGACACTCGTGTTTATTGATGATGTGACACAGGACAGAAGCAGCCGAATGAATTCTGAGGTGTTCAGAGACATACTGTCTGCTCAAATCCAGCTAAATACAGCAGTCAAATTGATTCATGATACAGATAGACAATGACCCAAAACATACAGCCAAAGCAACCCAGGAGTTTATTAAAGCAAAGAAGTGGAAAATTCTTGAATGGCCAAGTCAGTCACCTGATCTTAACCCAACTGAGCAGGCATTTCACTTGTTGAAGACTAAACTTCAGACAGAAAGGCCCACAAACAAACAGCAACTGAAAGCCACTGCAGTAAAGGCCTGGCAGAGCATTAAAAAGGAGGAAACCCAGCATCTGGTGATGTCCAGGAGTTCAAGACTTCAGGCTGTCATTGCCAGCAAAGGGTTTTCAACCAAGTATTAGAAATGAACATTTGATTTCCAGTTATTTCATTTGTCCAATTACTTTTGAGCCCCTGAAATGAAGGGATTCTGTTCAAAAAATGCTTTAGTTGCCTCACATTTTTATGCAATCGTTTTGTTCACCCCACTGAATTAAAGCTGAAAGTCTGCACTTCAACTGCATCGGAGTTGTTTCATTTAAACTTCATTGTGAAAATGTACAGAACCAAAATTAGAAAAAAGTTGTCTCTGTCCAAATATTTATGGACCTAACTGTAGGTTTTGATGAGTTTGAGTCCGGAGATTCTCTTAAGTGTCTGCCGCATTGAAAAGATAGATTGCAATTCAGATTGTGAATCGTGAGTTTGTGTTAAAAGGATCGTGATATGATTTTTTTGGAAAGATCGCCCTCCCCTAATTTGACTAATCAAGTTTTCAAATTTATATAGGATTCATTAACCCTTTAGCGAGCTACTTGGAAAGGGGGAGGGAAGGGTAGCGGGCAAACCATCAAGTCAATATGGACCAAACTCCCTGAGGAATGTTTTCCAGCACTTTGTTGAATCTATGCCATGAAAAATTACAGCAGTGCTGAAGGTAATAGGGGGTCCAACCTGATACTAGCAAGGTGTACCTAATAAAGTGGCCAGTGAGCATATTAGATTTACTCTAACAAAAGTTTTCTTTATTAAAAAAAGAAACTGTTAGATACAGTGTTTCAGGCCAGGAAGTGTGAGAGCTTCACAAGTACTTTCAAGGGTGATCAAAAGAACCACTTGAAATGTTAAAAAATTGCTAGTGAAGCAAAAACGTAGTTTTATGTTGACAAAACGAAGGCTTTTTTGGCCATTAATTATGTGTATATTATGAAACTGAGAGATCTCACGGGCAGACTTGAAAGAAAGATGGTCATTTTGAATTCAGAAAAGTCTTCTGACCCCTTTACTGTGACGTAGACTTTATTTTAAATGGAGACGTTTGTCATTGTCGTTGTGCCCATCGATCAACACTCAAATAGCCCGTAATGACAAAGTGAGAGCAATGTTTTCAGGAAGTTTCACAATTGTATTAAAAAATGTAAAAACTTTTATAAGGATTCAGACCCCTTTTGGTGGCCCTCCACATTGTGTTCAAGTCCATCCTGTTTGCTTTGAGATGTTTCTAGAACTTGATTGAAGTCCACCTGTGGCAAACCGAATTCAGAAAGGCACAGGTGTATCGCTGCGTATAGAAGGTCCTGCAATTCACACTGCGTGTCAGGACCAAACACCAAGCCATGAAGTCAAAGCAACTCTTTGCAGTCCTCTGTGATCAGACTATGGTGAGGTGCAGATCAGGGCAGGGGGATTAGAACCATTTGTAAAGCTTCAAGATGTCCTCAGAAGCACAGTGGTCTCAAGAACTGGGTTTGGAACCACCAGGACTCCTTCCTAGAGCTGACCATCTGGCCAAACGGAATAACCAGGCAAGAAGGTCCTTGAGCAGGGTGGTGACCAAGTGACCACTGGTCACTCGAACAGAGTCTTCTCCTGAGATGGGAGATCTTGCAGCGGGCAAAATAAGTATTGAAGGGGTCAATGTTTTTCTCAGTGAATGTACTTCTATTGACATGAAATGTTCACCAGATATCGGTAACAACCCAAGTAATCCACAAATACAAGGAAATCAAAACAAATAAGTCCATAAATTAAGTTATGTGTATTAAAGTGGAATGACACCAGGAGTATGTATTGAACACGCTTACTGAAATGTATTTCATACTTATTAGAAAAGCCTTTGTTGGCTTCAAGATGCCTCCTGTATGGAGAAACGAGTCACATGCATTGCTCAGGTGGGATTTTGGCCCATTCTTCTGTCTTCAAATCTTGAAGGTTCCAGGAGCCTCTTCTCTGAACTCTGATCTTCAGTTCTTTCCATCGATTTTCAATTGAATTCAAGTCGGCTCATTGACCCGGCCATTCTAGCAGCTTCTTTATTTTCTTTATTCTCTGAAACCAATTGAGAGTTTCCTTGGCTGTGTGTTTGAGATCTTTGTCTTGCTGAAATGTCCCCCCTCGTTTCATCTTCTTCAGCATCCTGGTAGATGGCAGCAGATTCTTATCAAGAATGTCCCGCTACATTCCTCCATTTATCCTTCCTTCAGTTCTATGAAGTCTGCTGGTATTTTGGGGTGTTTTTGGGGTGACGTGCAGCGCCATTTCTCCTCCAAACATGGGATGTGCAATGACATCCAAAGAGTTCAGTTTTGGTCTCCTCTTGCCAGACTCTATTCTCCCAGGATTTCATTGGCTTGTGCAGCAAACTTTAAACGAGCTTCAATGGGCTTTTTCTTCAGCAGTGGAGTCTCGCACAGTGAGCGTGCATAGAGGCCATGCCGGTGGAGTGCATTACTTCTTGTCTTCTTTGAAACAACTGGACCTGCTAATTCCAGGGTGTTTCTGAAGCTCTCAGTGAGTGGTCCTTGGCTCTTGGACAACTCTTTTGATTATTCTTTTGACAGAGATCTTGCGAGGAGCGCCTGGTCATGTCTGGTTTATGATGAAATGATGTTCTTTTCACATCCGGATTATCACTGGAAGACTCAAATGTTTAGAAGTACGTCTTTCACCAGTGCCATCAAGATGTTTGTGAAGGTCTTGAGAGAGCTCTTTGCTTTTACCCATCATGAGATGCTTCTTGTGTGACACCTTGGGAATGAGAAAGCTTTTTCTAGGCCATCAATTTGGACTAAAGCAGCTGATATTCATGTGCACTGATGGGGGGCTCTCAGGATTGACAGACGTCAGCTGATTTCTTGGCTTTCCAGGCTTTTTTGCTCCTCCTTTTCTTCACGTATTCAATACTTATACCCCGTGTCATTCCACTTTATTACACATCACTTAATTTATGGCCTTATTTGTTTGGATTTCTTTGTATGTGTGGATTACTTGGGTTGTTACCGACCTCTGATGAAAATTTCATGTCAATAGCCCCATTAGAAATACATTTACTGAGACAAAACGTTGACTTGTTCAATATTAATTTTCCCTCATGTTTCCAAAGGACGGCCATCTCAGCATCACGCCATCAATTAGAGTAAAAGACATGTGGCAGCCCTCTTGTAGTTTGCCAAATGGCATTTACCTGTAAAGGACTCTGATGATGAAGATTCTCTGGTCTGAGGAAACTTAAACTGAAATTCAGAAGTCCTCTACCAAGATGGTAGGACAACCATCTCAGCGGTCCTTCATCAGTGAGGTGCTTATGGATGCTACTCTTCAATAAAGTAGCAGTTTAAAGGGCCCTGGAAGCATCTGGTCTGATGAGACAAACACATTGAACTCTTTGGGCAGATCACCACGCCCTGCATCTCATATAGCACTACAAGCACTGCTCCTCACCTGTCTAATTCGACCCCAACAGTCAACCATGGTAGTGGCAGCGTCATATTATAAGGGTGCAGGGAGAAGGAGACTGATCAGAGTGAGGGATGAACGCAGCCAAGAGAGAACCGTGAAGAAAACATGCTCTGGAGTGCCCACCAGTTCACACTGGGCAGACAGCTCAATGACCTGCAATGGATTGGCACAGTGTCCAGTATTAGATTCAGCCATGGATCTCGAATTGATTTCAACAGGTTCAATAATGGATGGATGGATGGATGGATGGATGGATGGATGGATGGATGGATGGATGGATGGATGGGAGATAAGTTAACAAACTCATCACTCATCTGATTGGCATGTATGAATGCCCACCCTGCAATGAATTGGTATCATTGCCAAGATTGGTTTCAGCCATGGAGCTGATGCAGTCCTGAATTGAATTGAAAAGGTTCCATAATAGATGGATGGATGGATGGATGGATGGATGGATGGATGGATGGATGGATGGATGGATGGGAGATGAGTAAACAAACTCATCACTCATCTGACTGGCATGCATGAATCCATGCCCTGCAAAGGACTGGCATCATGGCCAAGACTGGTTTCAGCCATCAAGCTGATACAGCCCTGAATTGATTTGAACAGGTTCAATAATGGATGGACGGATGGATGGATGGATGGATGGATGGATGGATGGATGGATGGATGGATGGATGGATTGGAGATAAATTAACAAACTCATCACTCATCTGACTGGCATGTATGAATGCATGCCTTGCAATGGATTGGCATCATGGCCAAGATTGGTTTCAACCATGGATCTGATGCATCCCTGAATTGAATTGAAAAGGTTCAGTAATGGATGGATGGATGGATGGATGGGAGATGAGTAAACAAACTCATCACTCATCTGACTGGTATGCATGAATCCATGCCCTGCAATGAACTGGCATCATGTCCAAGATTGGTTTCAGCCATGGAGTTGATGAAGCTGGGATAACCTTCAACTTCCATTGCCCTGAACTGAATTCAACATCTCAGTAATGGGCGGATGAGTGGAGAATGACTAAACAAACTCATCGCTAATCAGATTGGTGTGTGTGAGTTCATGCCATGCAATGGATTGGCATCATGGCCAAGACTGGTTTCAGCCATGGAACTGATGCAGCCCTGAATTAAATTGAACAGGTTCAATAGTGGATGGATGGATGGATGGATGGATGGATGGATGGATGGATGAGAGATAAGTAAACAAACTCATCACTCATCTGACTGGCATGTATGAATGCATGCCCTGCTATGGATTGGCATAATGTTCAGGATTGGTTCCAGCCATAGATGTGATGTAGCTGGGATTGCCTTCAATTTACATCACCTTGAACTGAATTTAACAGGCTCAATCATGGATGGGTGAATGGAAAATGAATAAACAATCTCATCACTCATCAGATTGGTATGTGTGAGTGCATGAACTGTAATAGACTGGCATCATGGGCAGGATTTGTTTCATCCATGGATCTGAGGCAGCCAGGATAGTCCTCAGCTTCCGTTAACTTGAGCTGGATTTAACAAGCTCTGTGATGGATGTATGAATGGAAGATGAGTACACAAACTTATTGTGTATGGCTGCATGCCCTCCAGTGTATTGGCATCATTTTCAAGGACTGTTTTCATCTATGGATCTGTTGTAGCTGAGATAGCCTTCAATTTCCATTGCCCTAAAGTGAATTGAACAGGCTCAGTAATGGATGGTTGGATGGAAGAGGAGTAAATGAACTTATCACTCATCAGACTGACATGTGCGGGTGCATGCCCTGCAAAGGGTTGGCATCATGACCAGGATTGTTTTCAGCCACACATTTAATGCAGTTAGGATTGCCTTCAACTTCCATCACCTTGAATTAAATTTAACACAATCAATAACAGATGGACGAATGAACACACTCAATCACTCATCAGACTGGCATATACAATTGCATGAGCTGCAAAAGAGTGGCATCATGGGCAGGATTGCTTTCAGCCATGGATCTGATGCAGCCCTGAATAGAATTTAACAGACTCAATAATGGATGGTCAGATGAATGGAAGATGAGTAAACAAACTCATTATTCATGTAATTGGCATGTCTGAATTCATGCCCTGCAATGTATGGGCATCATTGCTAGGACTGGTTTTAGCTATGGATCTGAGGCAGCTGGGAATGCCTTCAACTTCCATCATTTTGAATTAAATTTAACAAGATCAATAATGGATGGATGAATAGAAGATGAATAAACAGACTCATCAGACTGGTATATCAGAGTGCATGCCCTCTAATGGAGTGGTATCATGGGCAGGATTGCTTTCAGGCATGGATCTGATGCAGCCCTGAATAGAATTTAACAGGTTTGTAAATGGATGGTCAGATGAATGGAAGATGAGTAAACAAACTCATCACTCATGTAATTGGCATGTATGAATTCATGCCCTGCAATGTATTGGCATTATTGCCAGGATTGTTTACAGACATGGGTTTGAGGTAGCTGGGATAGCCTTTAACTTCCATTGTTGTGAAATTAACTGAATAGTCTCAGTAATGGATGGATGAATGGAAGATAAGCTAACTAACTTATCACTCATCAGATTGACATGAGCAGGTGCATGCCCTGCAAAAGACTGGCATTATGTGCAGGAGTGGTTTCAGCCATGGATTTGATGCAGCTGGGACTGCCTTCAGCTTCCATCACCTTGAACTAAATGCAACAAGATCAATAACGAATGGATGAGTGGAAGATGAATAAACAGAGTCATCGCTCATCAGACTGGCACCTGTGAGTGCATGAACTGCAATTGAGTGGCATCACAGGGAGGATTGGTTTCAGCCATGGATCTGATGCAGCCCTGAATTGAATTTAATAGGTTCAGAGATGGGTGGATGGATGGATGGAAGACAGATAAACAGACTCATCACTCATATGACTGACATGTGCGGGTGCATGCCCTGCAAGGACTGGCATCATGTTCAGGTTTGTTATCAGCCAAGTTGCTGGTTCAGCTGGGACTGCCTTCACCTTCCATCACTTTGAACTAAATTTAACAAGATCAATAATGGATGGATAAATGGAAGCCGAATAAACAGACTCATCACTCATCAGACTGGCACATGTGAGTGCACACCCTGCAATAGAGTGGCATCATGGGCATTACGGATTTTAGCCATGAAGATGATGCAGCCAGTGATAGCCTTCAACTTCCATAGCCCTGAACGAATTTAAAAGGTTCAACAATCGATGGAGGAGTAGAGGGAGAGTAAATGAACTCATCACCGCAGCACCTTCCCACTTCCCAGCTCCTTGGCTCTCCGCTTTGTTCACCTCATGAGCTCAACTTCCATTGCTGTCCTGAAGAGCGGACCGCTGTATCCCCAGATGTCATTACCTGTCCATTTTTCTAAAGACTGGCCTGATGCGGACCACCACGGTCATCTGATGTCCCCATATGGCTTGGTTTACAGGGCTATTTAGTCGGCTCAATGCCGCATTAGCGTCAATTTGCGAGCGCCGGCTTGAGTTCGGATTTCCGCTCCGTTCCTCCTCGGCGGAGGCTTAACTGCGCTTCACATTTCAGACTTGCAGCCATTTAGCCCTTCACTGGTAATTTCAAGATTGTCTCCCTCTGCCACCATACTTAGTCATTTAGAATAAAAACCTGACGGGAAGAACTGAGATGAAACGGCAGAAGCGGAGAGTTCAGCGAAGTGAAGCCGACTAGTTGAGCTGGCGAGCACGTACTGCTGCGGGTTGCGGGCAGGATGGCGCACTGACGGGAGGCGCCGCTCTGCGACGGCATGCGGCCCTGCCTTCTGTAGGCTTGGAAAAATAATAAAGCAAATCATCAAAATACAATTAAAATTAACTGCAAGGGGGAACTCCTGTGAAACAATGCGGCGTATTAAGGCCGTTTTAGAAGGAGGTAACAGCATCGTGGTAACCTTGCCTCCATTGCGAGACTTCTGCACGGGTTAACTTGGGCTGCGGATGTTTGAATTTTGTTTGTTTGTTTTTCAAGAAATATTCCTGTCGCTAGACTTGGATGATGGAGCTCCTATTTAACCCCTTAACCGTTATCCCAATATCGCTCGTCCACCGCAACCCCACGCACCCAGTCATCCCCGAGTCTGCGTGTGTCCAGAGGAGTGCACGGAGTGACAGCTGGACGGCAAAGAAAGTTGAATGCGGGCTGTCGGGACGGAAAGCGCGTGTTATGACAGTGAACGGTGTACAGTGGCCAGTGACAGCATTAGACACTCACTGATCAAATTATTGGGAACACGTATCCATCTGCTTATCCATGCGATCATCTAATCAGCCAATCAAGAAGCAGCAGCGCAATGTATAAAAATATTTAGGTCAGGAGCTTCAGTTCATGTTCACATCGAACACCAGAATGGGGGAAAATGTGATTGCAGTGTTTACAAACCTGGCATGGAGACAGCTGCCAGACGTGTTAGGGTTTAAATGTTTCTATAACCGCTGATCTTCTAGGATTTTCATGCACAACAATGTTTAGAATGTATTAGGAATGGTGCGAGAAGCAAGAAACACGCGGGGTGAAAAGGCAAACTCCACACTAACAACAAGCAGGAGCAGCATTACAACCCCGGATCTGTGTGGCGACAGCAGCAGTAACCACTACGCCACTATACCACCCCTACTTTTATTACTCTTCACTAATAGTCAGAAATTTTTATCGCAGTCAGATAAAAGTTAAAAGAAACAAGCGGCTAAAACTATGACAGGTCATTAGCCGCATATCAAATCAGAAGGAATTCTGAGGTGTCACGGGGGCAGACTTCACTCGAGCCTGACAAAGGATAAAAGAAACTTCATTCTGGAGAAAAGCGAAACCAGGAAGCAGGCCGGCAGGATCCGCCACAACCCCGATGTGACTTGTCAAGGCGCGCCGGCTTGTTTGGCTGCTGACCGCAGTGAGGAATGTGCGGCAAACATTGCAAAACGGGTGGGCGTGAATCTCGGGCATTCTACGGGAAAATCAGTCTGAGAAGCGAGAATGTACACTCATTTATGTCTAGTGATTTATTTTCTATTAAACCTATTGGAATAAACTACAATTTAAATATGCATTTCTGCCTTTCTGCTGGTTTAACAACCATCAGATTCAAACAACGTGAACGGCGGCCCAACCCCTGAGATTTGGAGCAAAAAGTTTAATGTAAGGTTGTCATTCCTGATACCTTAAGGACACGTAAGAGGGACAGCGATTTATAACCCTGGGTCACAGGAGTGAATTGTGTTTATTTCAATTTGTGAATTTACTAACTAATATATAGAAACAGAATATTTTTATGTAAAGGACTAGGTGGCCTAATGTAGATAGATAGATAGATAGATAGATAGATAGATAGATAGATAGATAGATAGATAGATGTGAAAGGCACTATATAATAGATAGATAGATAGATAGATAGATAGATAGATAGATAGATAGATAGATAGATAGATAGATAGATAGATAGATAGATGTGAAAGGTACTATATAATAGATAGATAGATAGATAGATAGATAGATAGATAGATAGATAGATAGATAGATAGATAGATAGATAGATAGATGTGAAAGGCACTATATAATAGATAGATAGATAGATAGATAGATAGATAGATAGATAGATAGATAGATAGATAGATAGATAGATAGATCAGAAAGGCACTATATAATAGATAGATAGATAGATAGATAGATAGATAGATAGATAGATAGATAGATAGATAGATAGATAGATAGATAGATAGATAGATAGATGTGAAAGGCACTATGTAATAGATAGATAGATGTGAAAGGCACTATATAATAGATAGATAGATAGATGTGAAAGGCACTATATAATAGATAGCAGAGGGCGCACTGAGCTCCAAAACCCCAGACATAACTACATAAGACACAGTCCAGGGTTCAAAACCACTTCTTTTATTTATAACAAGCATATCTTTTCACAAGTTTCTTCCCCACACGGCCATAGAGAGTTCCAACACCCGACTGTACAGCATGGCAGGCTCCTCAGTCCTTCCTTTATCTTCTCTGTGTCCCTCCACTCCACCCAAGTGAGTGTCGTCCATCTTCTCTCCCAACTCCCTGGGCCAAGTGGAGGGCTCTCTTTTAGCTCTGGACCCAGGAGTACTTCTGGTGCTTAATCTATTGCCTCCAGAAAGCACTTGTAAGCCAGGCAGGACCCCAACTGTCCTTGTCCCATCACTATCTGAGCACTCCCACTGGCAGCCTCCATAGAACCTGACTGGGCAGGCCCATGGGACCATTACTCCCATGCTGCCCTTCAGGCATCCATACTGTGGCTCGCCAGATGAGATGCTGCTTCCCAGTGTACGCCAGTCCTGTTGTAGCTGCTGCCATAGTATGATGCTGTGTCCATGTCCTGGCACAGAAGGGGAATATCGCCACTCCTCCACCAGCCTCCCTTATAACATCTATAGAGTTGATCTCTCTGTCATTCTCAGTTCATCGGCAGAGTGGCAGGCAGGTTGTTGTAGTAAGAGGACTTGCATTAATAATCACCAATGATCATTATAATTCTATTCAAATCAGACAAAACCAGACCAATCAGATGCTCTGTATATCACAAGCAAAGCTTACAACCTGTAACTTCAAGGTGCTTAGCTCTGAGATGGCTCGCTTTAATCTTGTATTTCATTTTTCTGAATATGACTGTGTGTTTTTGCTCATTTAACAGAAGGACTTCTGGGAGAATCTGCATTACTGAAACAAATATATATTTAGTTATGAGAACAACAAACTAATATGCCAAACGTGTGGAGGTAGATGTTCTCTTTCCTGTGGAGGACACAGAGACATTACTCAGTATTTCTGATAAAGAGTAAGCGTGCCAGGCAGACCAGGACTTGAAACAGACAGAGTGGCATCTCATTCTGTAGCTTAAATAAAATACGATCTGAGGAGCTTTCAAATTCCACGGAGTTATCATCTGTCATATTTGACATAGCGTATGGCCCAGCAAGTGCATAAGGTGCTCTTTAAAATACATAAGTAATAAAGTACCGTACAGCAGAAGTGGATTTCAAGGATGGATTTAGTTTTGCTTGATTTTCTTAGAGTTGTTGCTGTGTGTATAAGCAGTGCAAACATATTTGTATCGCAATACAGAGGGGCCACCCCGTATTGTTTCCAAACTCTTAAATTCAAAATCTAAATACAAGACCAAAAGCCAAAACCCAAAATTCAAAACTTTTAAAGGTCTAAAGACATAAAAAAGAACAAAATTCAAAGAAGGGGAGCAAAGACACAGCAAACTAAAGCCACCGAATGCCACTTGGTAGGAAGAGCCTCAAACGGAGATATTTATAGCCATCGTGTGTTGTAACTTGACTTAATTACAGCACCGGAGGGCTCAGCATCTGCACCACTGATTTACTACAACGCCTGACTGCATACCTGACTAACGCACACCACAACTTTATTATTGGAAGCGGCGTCTTTTCCAGGTTCCCAAATATTGAGCAGCTACTGAGTTGGCAAGATAGGATACAGCGGGAGTCAAACACACATAACAAAAGAAATTCCACAGTCCTGGTAAACTTTGTTTTTAAAACGTTTAGTGAAAATTTAAAAAAGAACAAATCACAAAAATTCAGAAATAAAGTTATTACACGTGCAAAATAAAAGGCATAAAGGGAAAAAAGTTTTCTTCTCTGTTTCATTACAGTCTTAGCTTTCTCATGTTAAATTTCAGTTACTTTCTATACTTTAAACTTACATTATTTTTCTGTGATGGACTTACATTGGCTCCACTTCACGTACTGAACTCTCTATATATTCAATATGCTCAGTACACTCTATACATTCAGTATGTTCAATACGTTCAATAGGTTCAGTATGCTAAATGCGTTAGATACATTTGGTATACTCCGTACGTTCAGTATATTCAATACGTTCAGTACGTTCTTTATGTTCAATATATTCAGTACACTTTGTACATTCGGTACATTCAATACATTCAGTACGTTCTTTACGTTCAATATGTTCAGTACACTTCGTACATTCAGTATATTCAATACGTTCAGTACGTCAATATGTTCGGTATACTTCGTACATTCAGTACATTCAATACGTTCAGTACGTTCTTTATGTTCAATATGTTCAATACACTTCGTACATCCAGTACATTCAATACATTCAGTACGCTCTTTACGATCAATATATTCAGCACACTTTGTACATTCGGTACATTCAATACGTTCAGTACGTTCTTTACGTTCAATATGTTCAGTACACTTCGTACATTCAGTATATTCAATACGTTCAGTACGTCAATATGTTCGGTATACTTCGTACATTCAGTACATTCAATACGTTCAGTACGTTCTTTATGTTCAATATGTTCAATACACTTCGTACATCCAGTACATTCAATACATTCAGTACGCTCTTTACGATCAATATATTCAGCACACTTTGTACATTCGGTACATTCAATACGTTCAGTACGTTCTTTGCGTTCAATATATTCAGTACACTTTGTACATCCAGTATATTCAATACGTTGAGTACGTTCTTTACGTTCAGTATGTTCAGTACACTTCGTACATTCGGTATATTCAATACGTTGAGCACGTTCTTTACGTTCAGTATGTTCAGTACACTTCGTACATTCGGTACATTCAATATGTTCAGTACGTTCTTTACGTTCAATATATTCAGTACACTTCGTACATTCAGTATATTCAATACGTTCAATACGTTCTTTACGTTCAATATGTTCAGTACACTTTGTACATTCAGTATATTCAATACGTTCAGTACGTTATTTACGTTCAATATGTTCAGTACACTTTGTACATTCAGTACATTCAATACGTTCAGTACGTTATTTACGTTCAATATGTTCAGTATACTTCGTACATTCAGTACATTCAATATGTTCAGTACGTTCTTTACGTTCAATATGTTCAGTACACTTTGTACATTCAGTATATTCAATACGTTCAGTACGTTCTTTACGTTCAATATGTTCAGTACACTTCGTACATTCGGTATATTCAATACGTTGAGCACGTTCTTTACGTTCAGTATGTTCAGTACACTTCGTACATTCGGTACATTCAATATGTTCAGTACGTTCTTTACGTTCAATATGTTCAGTATACTTCGTACATTCAGTACATTCAATATGTTCAGTACGTTCTTTACGTTCAATATGTTCAGTACACTTTGTACATTCAGTATATTCAATACGTTCAGTACGTTCTTTACGTTCAATATGTTCAGTACACTTTGTACATTCAGTATATTCAATACGTTCAGTACGTTATTTACGTTCAATATGTTCAGTATACTTCGTACATTCAGTACATTCAATATGTTGAGTACGTTCTTTACGTTCAATATGTTCAGTACACTTCGTACATTCAGTACATTCAATACATTCAGTATGCTACGCACATTAAATACATTCAGTACACTCCATACGTTCAGTACATTCAGTACGTTTAGTACGTTCAAAAAAACCGTGCAGATTTTGGCCATCTTTTTCTCTTTCTATTACTCTCCCAGCCAAGCATTTCTTACACTCTTCATTTCTCCAGCTCACCCTGCTGGGGTCTTGCAGCAGCCGGCGGAGATGCCAGCAGCCATGGTCACATCGTTTTCTCTCACCTCCGTCACTGCCTGCCATGACACTCAGAGCCGGTCCCCCTGGTATTCCACAGGCCCTTCTGGTGTCCACTGGATTGTTAGGCAGACTCCTCCATCATCCCACACTCCTTCATAAGTGCTCAACGGGCGGATGATCTGCCCATGGAGCGCCAACCTCACACTCAACTGCCGGGTGCCCAAATGCCTGCTTTCTCACCATCACGCTGGCTCAAGCTCCCTGATCCTGCCTTCTGTTCCACGACCTTCACAGTTCTTTAATGTTCTTCTCTCTTTCCTACTTTATACCACCATGAGTGTGACATCCAGAATACGACCCACAGAGAGTCGATGAAGAAACTGGAATCAAGCGTGCCCTCAAGTGCAAGTATGAACAGCCCCAGCCTCTCCATTAAACATCTCAGGACCACTCAGACACCCAAACAGAGCCCATGCCACACCGTTTTTTATGTAAAACTGTGCATCGCCAAGAGCCTAACATGTCTCAACACCGGGTTCTAAGACAGAAACAAGAGGAAGACCTGGGCATCATCAGCTCAACCCTGATCCTTGAGGCACACCAATGGAGAGTTTCTGTAGAGAATAGAATAGAATAGAATAGAACAGAATATCTTTATTGTCATTGTAACAAATACGACAAAATTAGGTGCAGTCCCATCCATCCATTTTCCAACCCACTGAATCCGAACACAGGGTCACAGGGATCTGCTGGAGCCAATCCCAGCCAACAAGGCAGGAACCAATCCCGGGCAGGGTGCCAACCCACCGCAACACACACACAAACACACCCGGGCCAATTTAGAATCGCCAATCCACCTAACCTGCATGTCTTTGGACTGTGGGAGGAAACCGGAGCGCCCGGAGGAAACCCACGCAGACACGGGGAGAACATGCAAACTCCACACAGGGAGGACCTGGGAAGCGAACCCAGGTCTCCCAACTGCGAGGCAGCAGCGCTACCCACTCTGCCACCGTGCCGCCCAGGTGCAGTCCCTGCGGTGTCAAAATATAAATAAATATAATTACAAAAGGATAAGAATAAATAAGGTAGAACACAAACATTCAACATAAGACCTTAATTGCACTTGAACACTATTGCACAAGATGTCATCTACTGCACTGCTGCATTAGAGGTGATGAGGTGGCATTCAGTGCCCTAATAGCAACAGGGTAGAAACTGTTATTCAGTCTATTAGTCTTTGTTTTGATGCTCCTCTATCTTGTTGGAACATGTCATGAGCGGGGTGTGAGGAGTCTTTTAAGATATTTTTGCCTTCCTGAGGCAGCAAGAGCTGTGCAGTTCATCCAGAGAGGGTAAAGAGCAGCCGATGATCTGCTGGGCAGTCTTTACGATCTCTTGATAGAGCAGCGATAGAAGGACACCAGCCGTTTTTGGGGGGATGTTATTTATCCTGAGGACTCTCAGGAAATAAAGTCTCTGCTTCGCCAGCTCAGCTGTGTTCACACCCCAGGACAGGTCTTCCATGACGTGGACTCCCAGGAAGCGGAGGTCTGACACCCTCTCCACACAGTCCCTCTCCGATGTAGAGTGGTCTGATGTCCGTTTTCTTTTTCCTGAAGTCCACAACGAACTCCTTGGTCTTACTTGTGTTCATGAACAGGTTGTTGTCAGTGCACCACGCTGTCAGCTGCTCCACTTTGTCCCTGTAGGTGGACTCATCCTCCCTATGGTGTCGTCTGCAAATTTGACGATGGTGTTGCTGTGGTGGGCACATGTGTGTACAGCATGAAGAGCAGGGGGCTCAGCACACAGCCCTGAGGAGAGCCGGTGCTGCTGCTGATGGCCAAGGAGATGTGAGGGTCCACCCTAACTAACCCTTTGTGTGCGGTCTATCAGGAAGTTTTTAATCCATAGACAGGTGGAATACGGGAGTCCCAGGGCTAGCAGCTTGTACACCACTCTGTGAGGGAGGATGGTGTTAAAAGCAGAGCTAAAATCAATAAAGAGGAGACGTGCGTAGCTCCCCTGGTGCTCCAGGTGGAACAGGGTAGAATGGATAGCAGCAGCAGCAGCGTCCTCAGTAGACCTGTTAGCCCTGTAAACAAATTGGTGTGCATCAAAGGTGGGTGGGAGAAGGCAAGCAGTTAGACCAGCGGTTCTCAAACTGGGCTAGGGGACCGCAAAGTGGTTTCAGTGGGACCGTGAGAAATGATTGCATATTTATACTATTTATATTTTTATAATTATTAACCTTTACTATCCGAGGGGAAGTAAGTGACTGAGCTCCGTCGTTACCCCCACCACCCAGACCCAACCATTAATCCGCTGTTCCGTTATTCGCTGCCACCGCATTGTTTTTCCACCATTATCGCTCGGTACAAACCAGCCCTTATTATTTTTATCATAATCAAAAATTATTGATTCTTTCGTAGAATCAAAACACTCGCGAACAGTTGTTGTATATTTTAGAAGCAAATAAGAGCGCTAAAGGTGGATACAGATAATCAACAAACAACATCCATCCATCCATTTTCCAACCTGCTGAATCCGAACACAGGGTCACAGGGGTCTGCTGGAGCCAATCCCAAACAACACAGGGCACAAGGCAGGAAACAATCCTGGGCAGGGTGCCAACCCACCGCAGGACACACACAAACACACCCACACACCAAGCACACACTAGGGCCAATTTAGAATCGCCAATCCACCTAAACTGCATGTCTTTGGACTGTGGGAGGAAACCGGAGTACCCGGAGGAAATCCACGCAGACACGGGGAGAACATGCAAACTCCACGCAGGGAGGACCCAGGAAGCGAACCCAGGTCCCCAGGTCTCCCAACTGCGAGGCAGCAGCGCTACCCACTGCGCCACCGTGCCGCCCCACAAACAACATATTTTACATTTTTTGTGTTTTTAAGTGGTGAAATTGCCCGCTCAACGCAAATGGTTAAGGCGAAGCAGATGCATTCATCCCATTAAAATTTTAACTTAAATTTAATAACTAAGATGTGCGTAATATTTTCTGAATAAATAATTGTTTGTCAAAAAATGTTTTATTAACAGCAGCCTGTACTTATGCAGTGCCGCGCAGTGGGTATGTGGCACCCTTTTGCAAAGTATTTGGCGTCCCCAATTTTCTTGAAATAATATTGATTTTTTAATCTTAATACATAATTCGCCTGCCTCCTCACTCACTCACTCATGTCCGCCCGAAGCCGAATGCACAGTCACAGTCGAAAAACCTTACGAGACCGACATCCAACCCCAACATCGCAGCAGGCGGCGGATTTACGGCCGCAAAAATTCAAAGAGAAAGGCGACTTCAATTAAAGCTCTAGAGACCTGAAAGGCGATTTCGACTACAGCTCCAGGCCTAATTACGCATTCTGATTCAATTACGCATTCATTCAATACACCTATATCAGGTTTGTGGTGCTTATACTTATTACTATTCCATATTGTACTAGAACATTCATCATTCAATATTATACTATAGGCCTGGAAAATTCATCAACTAACAGTACAAGCCTGGACAGTAATAAGTAAAGCGGACTACAATCATTACAAAACAACTTCTTCGTTACTTATCATTTGTTCTTCATACACTGCTGACACAAACTCGTGCCCGTTTCATCTTACGTTGTCGAAACTGGCTCTTTGTCTAGTTTTTAATAAAAGGGTCCGCGAGCCATCAAACTATTTTTAAAGGGACCGCCACACAAGAAATTCTAAAGAAGTTTGAGAACCGCTGAGTTAGACCAAGAGACATAAAAGGGTCAGTTGGAAAGGTAGAACTTGAACAGAGTCTAAAGCAGAACCATGAGAAATGAGCGAAGAGTGGTGATCAGCTGGGCCAGTGCCACCATTAAAGCGAATTAGGCATTCACCTCAGGTGCAAATCAGAAGGAGGGAAAAACCCAGCCACACGGGTTAGCTACCAAAGTGTCAGATGGCGCACAAATAGGCTTAGCCTAGGGTGCAAAATAACCTCACACCGCCAGTCGTTATCAGCTCTAGAAGCTGATGATATGTCAAGAAGGATAAGAACAGAAGAGAAAGGGGTGGCTCCAGCAGATCTGAGAGTGGAAGCAGTGCAGTCTTGGTAGAGTTGTTCTTGCGGAAAATGATTATTATTATTAGTAGTAGTAGTAGTAGTAGTATGGAGTAGTACTTTATGGAGGATTTGCATATTGAATTGTACGATACAATAACAATAAAGGAATTCAATTCAATTCAGTAGAAGAGAGCACGTATTTACAGATGATGACGAAAGAGACAGTAGTGCCACAATAAATTACTTCATCGAGGGTCACGTACAGTACATCCCATCATGCATCTTGTGGGAAGCAGGAACAATCTCTGGACAGGGCGCCAGCTCATCACAGCCACTGCACCACTGTGCCCTCACATTTAATACAAGTTTTAATTCATTTCATCATGAAAATGACATAGAGAAAACATGTTCGTATTTAAGTTGTTCAGCGAGCTGTAATATCATGAATGCAATGGATTCTGTGTCCTGTCAGTGTAAGAGAAAGCCCGTTTAAAAAGCAAGTAGATAGATAGATAGATAGATAGATAGATAGATAGATAGATAGATAGATAGATAGATAGATAGATAGATAGATAGATAGATAGATAGATAGATAGATAGATAGATAGATGTGAAAGGCACTATATAATAGATAGATAGATAGATAGATAGATGTGAAAGGCACTATAGATAGATAGATAGATAGATAGATAGATAGATAGATAGATAGATAGATAGATAGATAGATAGATAGATAGATAGATGTGAAAGGCACTATATAATAGATAGATAGATAGATAGATAGATAGATAGATAGATAGATAGATAGATAGATAGATAGATAGATAGATAGATAGATAGATAGATAGATGTGAAAGGCACTATATAATAGATAGATAGATAGATAGATAGATAGATAGATAGATAGATAGATAGATAGATAGATAGATGTGAAAGGCACTATATAATAGATAGATAGATAGATAGATAGATAGATAGATGTGAAAGGCACTATATAATAGATAGATAGATAGATGTGAAAGGCACTATATAATAGATAGATAGATAGATAGATAGATAGATAGATAGATAGATAGATAGATAGATAGATAGATAGATAGATAGATAGATAGATAGATAGATTTGAAAGGCACTATATAATAGATAGATAGATAGATAGATAGATAGATAGATAGATAGATAGATAGATAGATAGATAGATAGATAGATAGATAGATAGATAGATAGATAGATGTGAAAGGCACTATATAATAGATAGATAGATAGATAGATAGATAGATAGATAGATAGATAGATAGATAGATAGATAGATAGATAGATAGATAGATAGATAGGTGTGAAAGGCACTATATAATAGATAGATAGATAGATAGATGTGAAAGGCACTATATAATAGATAGATAGATAGATAGATAGATAGATAGATAGATAGATAGATAGATAGATAGATAGATAGATAGATAGATAGATAGATAGATAGATAGATAGATAGATAGATAGATAGATACTTTATTAATCCCAAGGGGAAATTCACAAGCACAAGCAGATTTATAGATTCTCTGTCCAACCCCTAGAGCCAATAGGACATCATGATACTTAAAAGCTTCTGATCCAAGCCAATTCCAAACTGCCATACTTCAGACCAATGGGGGAATACATCTTAAAACCTGCCACTCCCCCCAACACCATATGTGGCTGAAAGACTTTAGCAGAGAAACACTCGCCAAACTAGTAGTGATTCACGCACAGAGTGCATAGAAGAACACATAGAATACAAAGCATTTAACATGCTACATTATTAATTACGGTGGGATTTGAGAAACTGGCAAATTAAACGATTTTAAAATGAAGTTTATGACGTTCTGTTTTAATGAATCAATAAATTACGACATTCAAGTGGACATTTCAACCTTTTTTTTTTCACCGTATCCCTATTTTTTTCTTTTCTCTGTACCCTAAAGCGCTTCCATATGTCACATGTCTGGGCTACGGTGACTTTGATATCTGACCACTTCTTTTTTATTTTGGGCACTGTGTGACTTTCTGAACTTGAACTTTCCAGTTTGTGTGTCACTCGATCAACTTCCTTTTGTTGTTTATACCGCTGCTTAAGCCCACAAATAGTACATTTTGCTTTGCCTCCACTTCACATTCGCTGAAATTCTGTTTTTTTCATGTGCTTTTAACCAAACACTGAACGGGAAAGGTGTTATTTATATTGATTTGCATATTAAAATATGCGACATTCTGGGAGGAGTCGGGGTGGGGCAGCAGGCGCGTGCACATGCGTTACTTTTCACACTGACCAGGATTTATGGAGCTGAAGTGCATGGAAGTTGGCTTACGCCTGGTTTTATGCATCTGAATTTTTTGGTGCATACGCACTTTTCCACTTTTGTCCATACGCCACATTTTAGTGCGACTTCAACGCACGCCATTATACATGAGGCCCCAGGTCTGGAATGGCCCTCAAAGTACTGAGTAAAGACTCAGTGTCAATGGGATGCTTCCGTTTTTCATTGTTAACTAAAAAGTTGCAAAAATTTGTAAAGTTCTGTGTTTGCTTTCTCATTCTGGGATAAGGAATGTTAGCTGATGGAGGGGGGGAATGGAAATAATTTTAGCACAAGGCTGCAAAACCTAACAAAAAAAGTGAAAGCAGTGAAGAGCTCTGAAGACTCTCTGAAGGCTCGGTAGAAGAGCAGAGGTGTGTCAAGACATTCCTGGTAAAAACCACAAATAGGAACTGGTCCAGCCGGGCCTGAGGCTCCCCGCGTGTCGGCCTCTACACGCCTGCATTAATAAGAAAAAGCAATTACGTCTAGTAGAGCTTGTAGCAAGAAGAATATACTCTGTGAAACGTACTTCAAAGCCGTAAGAGAGAGAGACTGGCAGAGAGGAGGACAAATGACAACTGGAGGGCAGGCAAGTGAGATGGACAGAAAACATGAAAGGGACACACAAGCAGGCGATTTTAAAATGTCTGCTAGACCAGTGAGTGAGTTCCATACTGTGCTCCGCAGTGCCCCTTTTGCAACCATAACAAAGGTCAGGTCTGGTCAGGTCAGGTTGAGGAGCCGGCACTGGTACAGCGCATTGCCGCACCCACCACACAACGAAACGGCTCGTGATCCAGGTTGGCAACCCCCCAAGCAGGCACGTGGTCCAGTCCAGACCATCGATCTGCCACAGCCAGGTGTTACGTGGGCGTCCCCTTGGCCTGGTCCAGCTGCTCAGGTCCTCAACAATGGGAATCACCCTCAGTTAATCATGCCACATGGCCGAAGTGCAATAACTGACACTCCCTCACAATGTAGAACATGTGCCTCATTCGGGACTCCACGAGCAACACAAAGTCAAACCAAGGATTCTTTGAAGAGACACAGCACTGAAGGAGTCCAGTCTTCAGCTCAGGTCACTGGATAGCGTCCATGTTTCATAAACAGGAAGCACCAGGACTCTGAAGACTTGGACCTTCATTCTTTTGCAGAGACCCCCCCACCCATGCCACCAACTACGCAATGAAGTGACAGCTGGCTGGCAAGTAAAAGAGGAAAAAATACAAAATACACAAATTCATGCAATCACTCAAGGTCAAAGTGAAACAGTAAACTCAAACCATTTTTAAGATTGATGAGTCTGCATATTCACCAACACCTTTCAAAGGGAAATTTTGAAACTTTGTAATTTCCTACAGTGCAATCTGTTCAAGAAATCTGAAGGAAAATGGAGCAGTCTCAGCAAGTTTCTTGGAAGAACAAGTGTGCCACATCTCAACAAAGTTGGTTCATGCAGACAGACAGATGGACAAGCAGATAAAGAGACACTGGCTATCACAAGGTGCTTCAGGAGATATATGTGAACGGACCTAAAAATGGTAACTTTTGGTCTGAGAATTCTATTAATTTTTACATACTAATTTTAATTGGTAATAATCTATTCGTTTTTAGAAACCTACTCTTTGTGGAACAAGGATCTACAATTTACACTCACTGAGCAAATTCTTAGGAGCACTATACTCATACTGGGGAGGACCTCCTTTTGCTCCAAAAAAGATCCTCAGTTCTTCATTACATGGATTCCAGAAGATGTTGGAAGCATTGCTTTGAGATTACGGCCAATTTCGAAATGATTGAATACATCTATCCGTATGTCGATATAGTGCCTATCTATCTATCTATCTATCTATCTATCTATCTATCTATCTATCTATCTATCTATCTATCTATCTATCTATTATATAGTGCCTTTCACATCTATCTATCTATCTGTTAATTAAATAGTGCCTATCTATCTATCTATCTATCTATCTATCTATCTATCTATCTATCTATCTATCTATCTATCTATTATATTGTGCCTTTCTATCTATCTATCTATCTATCTATCTATCTATCTATCTATCTATCTATCTATCTATCTATCTATCTATCAATTATATAGTATCTATCTATCTATCTATCTATCTATCTATCTATCTATCTATCTATCTATCTATCTATCTATCTATCTATCTATCTATCTATCTATCAATTATATAGTGCCTTTCTATCTATCCATCTATCTATCTATTAATTATATAGTGCCTTTCTATCTATCTATCTATCTATCTATCTATCTATCTATCTATCTATCTATCTATCTATCTATCTATCTATCTATCTATTACATAGTGCCTTTCATATCTATCTATCTATCTATCTATTATATAGTGCCTTTCATATCTATCTATCTATCTATTATATAGTGCCTTTCATATCTATCTATCTATCTATCTATCTATCTATCTATCTATCTATCTATCTATCTATCTATTATATAGTGCCTTTCACATCTATCTATCTATCTATCTATCTATCTATCTATCTATCTATCTATCTATTAAGTATATAGTGCCTTTCTATCTATCTATCTATCTATCTATCTATCTATCTATCTATCTATCTATCTATCTATCTATCTATCAATTATATAGTGCCTTTCTATCTATCTATTAATAATATAGTGCCTTTCTATCTATCTATCTATCTATCTATCTATCTATCTATCTATCTATCTATCTATCTATCTATTAAGTATATAGTGCCTTTCTATCTATCTATCTATCTATCTATCTATCTATCTATCTATCTATCTATCTATCTATCTATCTATCTATCTATCTATTATATAGTGCCTTTCTATCTATCTATCTATCTATCTATCTATCTATCTATCTATCTATCTATCTATCTATCTATCTATCTATTATATAGTGCCTTTCATATCTATCTATCTATCTATCTATCTATCTATCTATCTATCTATCTATCTATCTATCTATCTATCTATTATATAGTGCCTTTCACATCTATCTATCTATCTATCTATCTATCTATCTATCTATCTATCTATCTATCTATCTATTATATAGTGCCTTTCTATCTATCTATCTATCTATCTATCTATCTATCTATCTATCTATCTATCTATCTATCTATTAAGTATATAGTGCCTATCTATCTATCTATCTATCTATCTATCTATCTATCTATCTATCTATCTATCTATCTATCTATCTATCTATCTATCAATTATATAGTGCCTTTCTATCTATCTATTAAAAATATAGTGCCTTTCTATCTATCTATCTATCTATCTATCTATCTATCTATCTATCTATCTATCTATCTATCTATCTATCTATTAAGTATATAGTGCCTTTCTATCTATCTATCTATCTATCTATCTATCTATCTATCTATCTATCTATTATATAGTGCCTTTCTATCTATATATCTATCTATCAATTATATAGTATCTATCTATCTATCTATCTATCTATCTATCTATCTATCTATCTATCTATCTATCTATCTATCAATTATATAGTGCCTTTCTATCTATCTATCTATCTATCTATCTATCTATCTATCTATCTATCTATCTATCTATCTATCTATCTATCTATCTATCTATCTATCTATTATATAGTGCCTTTCTATCTATCTATCTATCTATCTATCTATCTATCTATCTATCTATCTATCTATCTATCTATCTATCTATCTATCTATTATATAGTGCCTTTCTATCTATCTATCTACTAGGGGGCTCCGCCCCCTGCTCGCTTCGCTCGCCAACCCCTGGTGTTGGGAATGACAAAGAGCGTGATGTATGAATGAGATATAGAATAGTGTGAAGGTGTAGATGATGCAAATAGAAAGCAAACAATAAAGTGTGTGGCACAGTGTAAAGGTTTATTGGAAAATTTCTTTGTACACGCCGTTTAAGTGTAAAAGGTAATTCCAGGTCAGAACTTGTAATGTCAATGAAGATGGTTATTGTTGTGATCAGAGTCAAGTTTGTTAGAGCTTAGAAAGAGTTGTGTCTCTCCAGGAAGTAATGCAATGACTTGGGTATTTATGTTTTCCACATTAATATTTTTTGGACATAATATAGTGCGTTTTGTTAAAAGGGGCATTTGGTCTAATGAGATTGCTGTTCCAAATCTCTCTGTAACTAAGTCGTCGCAGATAAAGGCTTGAGGAATTGTAATAATATGTGGGTGAAGTCCAGCTGTATTGGTGAGTGTACCATCTCCCAGTTGTAATAAGCAATTGTTATGATCTGGTTCTGGACATCGTATCTTTTTTACTAACTGTATCTTTTGAAAGCAATGCCAATTGTCTGCGTATTTTAAGGTGCACTGAACAATAGCTGAGCGCATGGCATGTGGAAGAATAGCTAATCACTGTCTAAAATCTCCTCCTAATAAAAGTACCTTCACTCCAAAGCGAATATTATTATTCATAAACGTTTGTAGAAGTTTATGAATGGTGTTGAGTAAGTGATTTCATGCCATTGTACATTCATTAATAATTAACATTTTTGCAAGACGGATGTCACGTGCAGTGCCACCGTTAATGTTCATAGTGGATACCGATTTGTAGGATCTAATGCAGTTGATAAAGATTTCACTTTCAGGTACATCGTCAGTTATAAGCCTCTGTAGATATTCAGTATATGAATGTAAAGAAGGCAGTCTAATTTGACCCTTTTGACAACAACGTGTAAATGTATTACTTGTATTGCCAGTTGTTTCTTCAGGGAAGTGAACTGAATGACAATGATTGCAAATGACATTCATTAATCCGAATAAATTTTCCTGGTGTATGTTTTGCTTGTGCCGTTTGAGAGGCGCGTTGTTGCATGTGTAGTATTTGGGACGTGTTGTTTTGGAGCTGTAATCGATTTGCCTGTGCTGTGTGAGAAGCCTGTTGTAGCCTTCCTTGCCGTTAACGTATGTCTGAGACGGGAGGTGTTTCGTTTTGAATCCGTGCCTGTTGCGATGCAGCACTTTGATTGATAGATTATGTCATGTGGATCTAGGATGTAGATTTGTGCATATTTGCGTTGTTGATTTGTTTCAGGGTGCACTGTTCCAATGCGATGCAGTATTTGTGCACATATGTGAAAGCAGTATGGGCCATTGCCTTTTGGTGGCCTGATATTTACTCCGGTAGATGCAAAAGCAAATGAACTATTGTAGGATCTAATGCAGTTCATAAAGTTTTTACTTTTAGGTACATCGTTAGTTAGAAGCTTTAGTTGAGCTTTGCGTTTTTGGAGCCGAGACATTTTTTCTTCTAGAAATATGGATAAGTAATAAGGAGTATTGCACTCACTGTTAATATGGAGCCTTTTCTGCGGTTGAACGGTTAATAGTGCCTTATTGTAATGAGATCCACCTATGCTGCATAGTGTGAATTGTGTTTGGTCCCGTTATCCGAGCGGTATCGTTTTGTACCTGTGATCGTGAATTCATGACTTGTTTGTTCTTGAGCGTGAGAAATATGGATAAGTAATAAGGAGGATCGCACTCACTGTTAATATGGAGCCTTTTCTGCGGTTGAACGGTTAATAGTGCCTCATTGTAATGAGATCTACCTATGCTGCATATTGTGAACGTGTTGAGATGACGTATGTTTAATACGGATGGTTCATTTAGAAATGGGGCTTTGTGTGTCATTTGTTATTTATGTTACTGTGGTCGTGGGTCTGAATCGTCGTTTTTGTGTACGTTTCGTTTGCTATGTTGTTGCATGTGTAGTATTTGGGATGTGTTGTTTTGGAGCTGTATTCGATTTGCCTGTGCTGTGTGAGAAGCCCGTTGTAGCCTTCGCTGCCATTAACGTATGTCTGAGACGGGAGGTGTTTCGTTTTGAATCCGTGCCTGTTGCGATGCAGCACTTTGATTGATAGATTGCGTCATGTGGATCTAGGATGTAGATTTGTGCATATTTGCGTTGTTGATTTGTTTCAGGGTGCACTGTTCCAATGTGATGCAGTATTTGTGCACATATGCGAAAGCAGTATGGGACATTGCCTTTTGTTGGCCTGATATTTACTCCGGTAGATGCAAAAGCAAATGAACTATTGTAGGATCTAATGCAGTTCATAAAGTTTTTACTTTTAGGTACATCGTCAGTTAGAAGCTTTAGTTGAGCTTTGCGTTTTTGGAGCCGAGACATTTTTTCTTCTAGAATCATGGATAAGTAATAAGGAGTATTGCACTCACTGTTAATATGGAGCCTTTTCTGCGGTTGAACGGTTAATAGTGCCTTATTGTAATGAGATCCACCTATGCTGCATAGTGTGAATTGTGTTTGGTCCCGTTATCCGAGCGGTATCGTTTTGTACCTGTGATCGTGAATTCATGACTTGTTTGTTCTTGCAGTACGTCCGTTGCTTGTGTGTGTGTTGGGGGGGGGGGTTTGCGGGCTCTTGTTTTTTGTGTGCCAGGGGCTTGTTGAATCGTCCTCTTTGTGTGTGTCCCGTCCGTTGCTTGTGTGTGTGTGTGTGGGGGGGGGGGGGGGGTTTTGCTCGTACGGCGCTGTGTGCGTCGCCTGCGTTTCACTCCTTTTTTCTGTGCTCACTCCTTTTTTCTGTGGTCTTGTCCGCCTCTCGCGGCGCCTCATTTCTTGGTGCGCCTGCGCAGTACGTCTTTTTGCGGCTACGGCCCATGGCCGGATGTCCCTGCGTCCATCCGGTTTAGCATTCTCGGTTAGTAATATGGATCTATCTATCTATCTATCTATCTATCTATCTATCTATCTATCTATCTATCTATCTATCTATCTATCTATCTATCTATTAATTATATAGTGCCTTTCTATCTATCTATCTATCTATCTATCTATCTATCTATCTATCTATCTATCTATCTATCTATCTATCTATCTATCTATCTATTAATTATATAGTGCCTTTCTATCTATCTATCTATCTATCTATCTATCTATCTATCTATCTATCTATCTATCTATCTATCTATCTATCTATCTATCTATCTATCTATCATCTCACATAAGATCTCCAATGGATACAGATCTGGGATGGCCATGGTATACTCTATGTTTGAACCAAGCTATTGTAGCAAAAATAATGATCAATTTGTTTGCCTAGCATTTCTATGCATAACATTAAGCACAATAGTATTTTAATTTCTTAATTGTCTCAATGACCACATCTGTCTATAATTACTTGTTATTAATATATTTTGTATTACTCATTGAAGTGTTTTCTATTTTTTTCCTCAGTTACTCGTCTTTTTTATCTTCCTATTCATATTTTTTCTCATCCTACTGATCCCACTTTAGATTTGACCTTATAATTTCTTAAAGCAGGTACCAAGAGGAATTTTTAAAACATTATCTATATTAGTTTCAATCTTTTTCATGGAATGGGATCATTAAATGTCATTGATACACGTGGGTTCCTGTCTAGCTCTTTGAAAGCACTTTGGAGTAATAGTATCATACAGTATATAAACTGGTAAGTTTTGTGTGCATGTCTGGTCCATCTCAGAAATCTGATTGGGCAAGCTGGTTTTGGTGTGATTGGTCAGTTTGACTTTGGTGACACAATCGAAGGAGGAAGTGCAAGTGTGAGACACAAAGAGCAGTCAAGGTGTAGGAGGCACACTGAGAGTCCCCTTAAAATACAGGAGGTATAAAAGCGGACAAGAGGTGAGCAGGGCGCCTTGGAGTGACAGAGTCTCAGCAGAGGGCTGATCAGTCAAGAGAGGCTCCAACAGATGAGGATGCTGAAGAAAGGCATAGAAGGAATGCTGAGGATACACGTAGGGCACGAGATATCAAATATTTCTTAATTTATTCTGTTATCAGTCTTTGACAAGTAACTTGCCTAGTAACATATATTTCTGGTACACTTCCTTTAATTTGATCCTTCCTTCCATCCTTCCATTTTCTGAACTTGTTCAACTCAATTCAGTGTTGTGGGAAGCTTCTGTATATGTAACAGTGCCCAACCTGCCAATCTATGCCCGCTCTGCCCTTACCCAGGATCAGTTAAAGAGGCTTCACCTCAGAGCATCACATTTCAAAGGGTTCACTTGAATTTTCAAATTAGAGTTATTTTGAATTCATAAATGACACCCTCTTGTATGTCTCATGCAAGCCTCATTAACTGATTAAGATTCGCTCGGGTTCTGCTCTCTTTCGCACCCTCTGAGCACAAAACCACCCAAATGTTTAGACAGCTTGATGTTTTGTTTAAAAAAAGGAAAAAAGCAAAAAGGGTTATACGCTGACTCACTTCTCAGGTTTTGTCAGTGCTAATCATGCTGCATTCTGCAAATTACATTTCATTTTCTGCCAATTACAAGTTCAGTGCAGTATTTCACTTCTAGGCCCTGGAAGTGAAATGAATTTGGAGTATTGTTTTCTTTTTAATCAATGTTTTCAGCTGAATAATTTGAGGCATATTTCTAACGTTCGAACAGAGCTGCTCTTCTCCCACCCGGGCACAGGCTTGTTCTGAATTCTTTTGGAGTTCAGTTGTTAAGCAGCCATAACACCAAGTAGGGCTTCCCATAGCCTGGGGCTTCACTATGAGAAAACAAATGTGAATTTGGTGCTGTTTAAAAATCCTTTGGGGTTATGAAGGAGGGCAGGGAAGCATCAGATGATAAAATACAAGACCTTCACAAAGTATTCAGACTCCTCTACTGTAAGAGCCCATCTTAGAATGTTAATATTAGTTGTACTTAATGCTTAACTTCAATAACAGAATAGCAGTTACTTACGGTTGCAATATGGTGTCGTCTTTTACCCCCTGTAAGTTAACATGAAATAGATTTTCCTTTGCTATATCTGTAAAACTAAGTGTTAATTAACTCTTTGAGGTCAGGTCAGGTTGGGGAGCCTGCACTGGTACAATGTGTTGGTGCGCCCACCACACGACGAAACAGCTTGGGATCCCATGTAGACACACGGTCCTCTGGAAATGACCCTCTTTCTGCCACAACCAGGTGTGACGTGGTCGTACCCTTGCCCTGGTCCAGCCACTCGGGTCTTCAACAATGAGGATCACCCTTGGGTAATCATGGCACATGGCCATTGTGCAGTATGTGATGCTCCCTCACAATTCAAGAGTCCGTGAACAATGGCACAAAGTCCGACCAGCAGTAGCCAAGGATTCTCCGGAGAGACACAGTACCAAAGGAGTCCAGTCTTCATCTCAGGTCACTGGATAGCGTCCATGTTTCATAAACAGGAAGCACCAGCACTCTAAAGAATTAGCCCATCGTCCTTTTGCAGAGATGTTAGGCGTGCCACACACCCTTTTTTCAGCAACCTCATGACCCCCTCATGCTCTCCCAATCCATCTACCGACTTCATAGGAAGAGTCACCAGAGACATGAATGTCACTGCCGAGGTCAGTAAACCTCTCAAAGAACGAGGTCAACATTCTCACCGCAGACAGACATACATACTGCTGATGGATGTGCCCAGGAGGTCATTAAAGGCCTGGATTTTGGTTTTTGTCAGTACCCTCACAAGCCCAGACCCTCAGACTCCTCGCTCAGTCTCTCGAGAACCCCCATCAGAGCCTCCATCAACAATGAGGATCACCCTCTGGTAATCACACCACATGGCTCTAGTGCCGTAACTGAGGGTCCCTCACAATGCTGCCTCATTCGGGACTCCGTGAGCAACACAAAGTCAAACCAGAGACACCCAAGGACCCTCTGAAGAGACACAAAGGAGTCCAGTCTTCATATCAGGTCACTGGATAGCGTCCATGTCTCACAGCCATGTAGGGAGCACCAGGTCTCTAAAGAGATATCAGGAGGGTCACACACTCCTTTCCAGTGACCTCATGACCCCCTCATGCTCTCCCAGTCCATCTACTGACTTCATAGGAAGAGTCACCAGTCATGAATGTCACTGCTGAAGTAAGTAAACCTCTCAATGATGAGGTCGACACTCTCTCCGCAGACAAACACACTGCTGATCGATGTGCCCAGGAGGTCATTAAACGCCTGGATTTTGGTTTTTGTCAGGACCCTCACAAGCCCAGACCCTCAGATTCCTCGCTCAGTCTCCCGAGAACCCCCATCAGAGCTTCCATCAACAATGAGGATCACCCTCGGGTAATCACACCACATGGCTGTAGTGCCGTAACTGAGGATCCCCTCACAATGCAGGTCATGTGCCTCATTCAGGACTCTGTGAGCAACACAAAGTCACACCAGTGGTACCCAAGGATTCTCTGAAGAGACACACATGAAGGAGTCCAGTCTTCATCTCAGGTCACTGGATAGCGTCCATGTCTCACAGCCATATAGGGAGCACCAGGACTCTAAAGACTTTTGCAGAGATATCAGGACCACCACACACCCCTTTACAGTGACCTCATGACCCCCTTATGCTCTCCCAGTCCATCTACTGACTTCATAGGAAGAGTCCCCAGAGTCATGAATGTCACTGCTGAAGTAAGTAAACCTCTCAATGACGAGGTCGACACTCTCTTCGCAGACAGAAACACTGCTGATGGCCGAGCCCAAGAGGTCATCAACCTGGAATATTTTTTCCACAAAAGTCAGTTTTCTGATATGTACATAAAGCAATGGTTTCACACATAAATCAACATAAAATGTCTTCTGCCTCGTGCTGTGGTTGCTGTCGGCTCCTGTTCGGCGTAGCAGCAGCTGTGAACGGACAGCTTGATGACCAACAGGAATATGTGGCGGGCCGGCTGCAGTCTCAGTGTGACGCAATCTGGTTTGTACCGATTGTCATCGTAAGGGGCGGTCCTCCTAGGCCAGGGGTGTCCAACTCCTGTCCTGGTGGGCTGCGGTAGCCGCAGGTTTTCATTCTAACCATCTAATGAGCCATTTTTGCTGCTGATTAACTTGTTTTGCCTCAGTTTTAATTGACCTGACTCGGACCCCCTTAGTTGTTTCTTTTTCCTTTATGAGCAGGCAAACAATAATGACACACGAAATAAGTCGCCACAGGAGTGGCTAACCTGAAAATAAAAAAAGGTGAAGGTCTCGGTCATGTTGCCTGCTCGGGTCACCAAAACATCTTGACGGTGGTCTTTGAAAAAAACAGAAAATCATCAGCCTGCTGTGGCAGAATGAGAGCAGCAACAGGCCATGGAATTAAATAACAGGTTTAATTAGGGCAAGGGTTATAGTATTAGGGTCTTCAAGAAACTGATTGGAGATGAAATTGGCTGGAGTTTGACATTTCAATTTAGCTGGTCATCTGTTGGCTTGTTTTACGTCTCATTTCTGTTTGGCTGCCATTTAATGAAGAAACAAATCAATTCAGAGGACTGAATCCGTAAAAACAGGGCTACTAAAATGAAGGGAAAAGGAGTTAATTAGCAGTGAAAACTGGTCACTGATTAAGAAAAGGCTTAGAACAGGGCCGTTCTTAGGTTTTTGGGGGCCCTAGGCATGGAGCGTAGGTAGGGGGCCCCGGAAGGGGGAGGTCTAAGGAGCTGAGGATAATGATGAGGGAGATGAGGGATACTGACCCTCTGCAGTTCGCATACCAGGAGAAGGTGGGAGCGGAGGATGCCATCATCTACATGCTACACCGATCCCTCTCCCACTTGGACAGAGGCAGTGGTGCAGTAAGAATTATGTTTCTAGATATCTCTAGCGCCTTCAACACCATGCAACCTCTGCTCCTTAGGGACAAGCTGACAGAGATGGGAGTAGATTCATACCTGGTGGCATGGATTGTGGACTATCTTAAAGTCAGACCTCAGTATGTGCGTCTCGGGAACTGCTGGTCTGACATTGTGGTCAGCAACACAGGAGCGCCGCAGGGGACTGTACTTTTTCCGGTCCTGTTCAGCCTATAAACATTGGACATCCAATACAACTCGGAGTCCTGCCATGTGCAAAAGTTTGCTGACAACACTGCTATCATGGGCTGCATCAGGAGTGGGCAGGAGGAGGAGTATAGGAACCTAATCAAGGACTTTGTTAAATGGTGCGACTCAAACCACCTACGCCTGAACACCAGCAAAACCAAGGAGCTGGTGGTGGATTTTAGGAGGCCCAGACCCCTCATGGACCTCGTGATCGTCAGAGGTGACTGTGTGCAGAGGGTACAGAACTATAAATACCTGGGAATGCAGCTGGATGATAAATTAGACTGGACTGCCAATACTGATGTTCTGTGTAAGAAAGGACAGAGCCGGTTATACTTCTTTAGAAGGCTGGCGTCCTTCAACATCTGCAATAAGATGCTGCAGATGTTCTATCAGAAGGTTGTGGCGAGCGCCCTCTTCTACGCGGTGGTGTGCTGGGGAGGAAGCATTAAGAAGAAGGACGCCTCACGCCTGGACAAACTGGTGAGGAAGGCAGGCTCTATTGTAGGCACGGAGCTGGACAATTTGACATCCGTGGCAGAGTGACGGGCGCTGAGCAGGCTCCTGTCAATCATGGAAAATCCACTGCATCCACTGAACAGGATCATCTCCAGACAGAGGAGCAGCTTCAGCGACAGACTGCTGTCACTGTCCTGCTCCACTGACAGATTGAGGAGATCATTCCTCCTCCTCACTATGCGACTCTTCAATTCCACCCGGGGGGTAAACGTTAACATTATACAAAGTTATTGTCTGTCTGTTATACCTGCATTGTTATCACTCTTTAATTTAATATTGTTATTATCAGTATGCTGCTGCTGGAGTATGGGAATTTCCCCTTGGGATTATTAAATTATCTATCTATCTATCTATCTATCTATCTATCTATCTATCTATCTATCTATCTATCTATCTATCTATCTATCTATCTATCTATCTATCTATCATATAGTGCTTTTCATATCTATCTATCTATCTATCTATCTATCTATCTATCTATCTATCTATCTATCTATCTATCTATCTATCTATCTATCTATCTATCTATCTATCATATAGTGCTTTTCATATCTATCTATCTATTCTATAGTGCCTTTCACTTTATCTATCTATCTATCTATCTATCTATCTATCTATCTATCTATCTATCTATCTATCTATCTATCTATCTATCTATCTATCTATCTATCTATCTATCTATCTATCATATAGTGCTTTTCATATCTATCTATCTATCATATAGTGCTTTTCATATCTATCTATCTATTCTATAGTGCCTTTCACTCTATCTATCTATCTATCTATCTATCTATCTATCTATCTATCTATCTATCCATCCATCCATCCATCCATCTCCCAACCCGCTGAATCCGAACACAGGGTCACGGGGGTCTGCTGGAGCCAATCCCAGCCAACACAGGGCACAAGGCAGGAAACAATCCTGGGCAGGGTGCCAACCCACCGCAGATCTATCTATCTATCTAAAACTGAATTGTGAAGTTGCAAAATGGACCTCAGACGAGAGATTTATGTCCCACTACCTCTTTTCCTCGACACCGTCTTCCCGACACGTTACGTTCGTGACATTTTTTTCCCCGATGTGTTTTTTCCTGACAACACTTTGTTGACGTGTAACATTTCCGACACCATCTTTTTGCCGATATCAGCAGTTTCCCGACTTTATCTACCCGAGTGTCGAGTCGCTTTGTGGAATGGTTTTTATCTTCCCAGCTTCGATTTGTTGTGCAGACGCTTGGAGGCAGGCGAGGTGGATGATCAGTGCCCTCCCACACTCCGTCACCTCGATTCTACCTGTCTTTGTCGCTGTTTCCTCTTTTCTCGCGCGTAACCATATTGATAATTCCACCACCAGAGAAAATTTGTACTTCTGAAATATATGGACCTGTAAGTTGTAGGCTATTTGGTTAAAAAAAAGCAGGCGGTCACCTAGTTTGCCTATACTTAAGAACGGTCCTGGTTAGAACGAAAACCTGCAGCCACTGCGGCCCACCAGGACCGGAGTTGGACACTCCATCATTTCACAATTATTGTGCTCCGGGGAAAATTCAAAGCTTTAGAAATGGCTTTATGCCCCAATCTCTGCCTCACCACCAGGAGGTCTACAGAGAGTTCCTTGGACTTTTTCATGTTTTTAACTTCATGTTTTAGGCCACACTGACATGCAGTGTGAATTGTGTGACCTTTGTGGCCACCAGGGTGCGCACCAGTTCCCCAACCCCGACACAGTCAGATGTTTAGCACACACTTTTTAATTTTTTCCTGTTGGAAACGCTTTCTCCCGTTTCCCCCCTGCACATCCCAGTTCCAAGCACAAACAACATTTTCCTTTTTCTCTTCTTCTTCTTCTTCTTCTTCTTTCTTTCTCTCACTCATGTCTTCATTCCTCCCAACTTTGGCTTCTGGATGTGCTCCAGGTGTCCCAGCAGCACCTCCGGGTATGGCGGCATTCCTACCATGAAGGGCTCTGCCATTTCCACAGCTCCCCATGGTGGCATCTATGGAACCTAACAGGGCTTCAGCAAACTCCCATGAAGCCCTGCAGGAACTGGTTGCACCGATGCAACCCGGGGTGGGGCTGGGCACCTAGTGTCCCAAGGAAGATAATGTCTTGAGCCTGCTCTCCCCCACCCCGGTCCCCTCTTCATATAGGCATCCAGGCCAGGTAAGGGCCCTGGTCATCCGCCACACCTTCTATACACAGGTAGACGTGTGCCTTTCTAAATGACGTCCAGTCAATTCAGTGTGTCACAGGTGGACTCCAATCAAGTTCTAGAATGATCTCCAGGAGAATGAAAGCAAACTGGAGGCGCCTGAGCACAATCTGGGGTGCCGCAGTAAAAGGGCCTGAATCCTTCTAGGAATGCTTGATTTTGAGGAAATTTGCAAACCTTTCCATAAACATGTCTTCACTTTGTCATTCTGGGTTATTAAGTGTTGATTTATGGGCAAAAATGGGGCGTTTATCCATTTAAGTGTGCAAAGTGGAGGGCTCTGAGCACTTTCTGAACCCACCATTCAGACTAATGAAGCAAATCCTGCCAGTGAGCTTAGTGACGTTCAGTCAGTCAGCCATTTTCTAACCCACTTAGTCTCGAACAGGGTTGTGGGAAGTGCTGGAGCCGATCCCGGCCAGCAGAGGGTGCAAGGCAGGAACAAACCCTGGACAAAGAGCCAGTCCATTTAGTGAAATGTAGTCACCTGTAATAACAGAGATACAGTGAAATATAATAGAGCCAAATACCACGTCACTCTTGATAACGTCACTCTGCCGCAAAATGGTTTTTACGTGATTATCTTCAAAAGGCCTTCCAGTTATTTGTGTGCACAATTGCAGAGTGCATGGCCACCAGCTATCAGTTACCAGTTAAAGTGAGTCATTAAGTGTAAGAGGACACCCAATGTCCTGAAGTCATAACAAAGAAGACAACAGCCCAGTGTACACGTCGAAGAACCTGAGAGGTGGCAAAAGTCTACTGGCCTGGGCGTGTAGCCATTCAGTGGGCTTCAGATTAGGTTCCTTGGCATTAGACCAGCTCACAGAGGTGGCAAAGATGGGACAGATTGTGCTGCCACCGACCCCAGGTGAGCAGGGAGAAGGCAGAGCCAGCGGGGTGCATGGAGAGACGCAGCAGGAGGACGTGGAGCCACAGAGGATCCTGCCTGCATTACGGAGGGTCCGGCTGGGATGGACTCTGATAAGGACCACCTACTGGCAAAGTGAGCAGAGTGCTTATTCCATTCCTGCTCTCGCACCTTGGGTCGTTACAATACTATTTAACCTTTTCAACTCAGCCTCATTGTTTTAGACCTGGCAGTGGGACCAAGCAATAACACATCATTTTTTAATATTTACTATCATTATTATAGGTTATTATTGTATACTTTAATTACCATATTAATTACTATATATTATAATTAAAGTACAGTGTTTTCCTATTATAATGTTGTACTGCATACCCCTTTCTGTCTTTCTTCCCTCAAAGATGAGCAAATTTGTGCATCACAGCAACACCTGCCCGCTCGGCTTGCTTGAATGTCCTGATTCAGCTGCATACAATTTGAGAGACCACATGAGAAAACGTTCAAGTGACACCCCAGGAGAAAACCCAGGAGGACGCATACACTGTAAAAAGCTAAAATGCAAATTGATAAGCCACAGTGCTTCTGGGAGAATGTCCCAGAATGTCACATCAGCTCTAAGACCACAGACAACAAAATGAACCTTTAAAGGAAAAACACACTATAGCTACTGTGGGACATGGAGGGGCCTGAGTTAGGTTTTGGGGGCTGCTTGGCTGTGTCTGGCACTGCTCGAGTCTGTGCAGGGAACAATGAAATCTCTAAACCATCAAGTCAATCTGGAATTAAACGTCCTGTCCAGTTTCAGAAAGCTCCGTATCAGTTGCCAGTCATGGACCCTCCAACGAGATAAGGAGCCAAAACGCACAACTGAAAGACCCCAAGAATGGCTAAGAACAAAACATGAGACTGCTCTGAAGTGGCCTTCCAAGACCCCCGATTTAAATCTCATTAAAAATCAATGGACAGAACTGAAACCTGCAGTCTGGAGGAGACCCCCTTCAAAGCTGACACAGCTGGAGCAGTTTGCTCAGGATGAGTGGGCTGGACAGGTGCAGAGGGTGCATGGAGCTCCAGGAATCGCTTGTGTGTAGGGATTGCCTCTGAAGGCTGTGCCACAACATACGAGGTTAAGGGTCCCATCATTTTTATCCAAGACATTTTCATTTGTGTTCTTATTTGAAATATTCAGTTGAAACAAAACTCTACAGCAGCGTTTCTCAACCTTTAAGTATTTGTGAACCGAGTTATCATAACAGTTTTAATCGCGCCCCTAACATTTTTTTGAAAGGAGCCCACTTATACCAGTTTGTTCTTTTTTAATTAATGATATACTGTATCATAGATGCATATTTTATTATACCTACTTAACTTTTATCGACATTTATCTAACTCAATATTTATTTTTCTAGTATCAGAATGTAGTTTAAGTTAATTTGTTTTGGTTTCAATAGATGTATTTTTCATATTTTCGATTCCTGTTTTCTTTTTTCACATCTTCGCGCACCCCATTTTTTGTTACTTCGTGCCCCCCTAGGGGGGCCCATCCCACAGTTTTAGAACCACTGGTCTAAAGCAAAGTCTAATCTATCTATCTATCTATCTATCTATCTATCTATCTATCTATCTATCTATCTATCTATCTATCTATCTATCTATCTATCTATCTTATAGTGCCTTTCCTATCTATCTAGTCTTTGTATCATTTGTCACCTTATCTAAGTGAAATAAATGACATTCCTGTTAATGTATCTTCTTCTTAGATTTCATGTCAGCAAAGTTGTTACTCATTTCTAACAAATCCACTTCTGCTACTGGGACCTTTTCAACAGACAGAAGTGCCAGTGAATTCAGCCTTGTCTCTGTGATCGAAGATGGCAGACCTGCTTTAATTAGCTTTAGTTCACTAAAACCCCTCTCACTACTTGTCACAGTTACAGGAACGGTTAGCAGGATTCTCAATGCAGTCCATAGGTTTGCTCGCATCTCCTGCACTTTACTTGAATTTATAAACTTCAGAATACCTGAAGCATTATCAGATGTGTTTTCAGGCAAAAGTCCCCACCAATGACTCATTTTGGTAGACCTTATAGATTCCTAGAAGTGTGTTGTTCCTCTTTTTTCGGCTATAACACAAATGTCAATGTCCCTTCCACACTCCAGACTTGCACCGTCTCTTCTCCTTGCACTTCTTGTGGATCTCTCATATTGTTATTCCACTACCTCTGCACACATGTCGAGGTCCTATCCTTGGAGGGCAATAAAAAGTATGCATTTTATGTACTTCTGGTAAGAGAGAGCATGCAGAGGGCATCGTCTCCTCCAGAGCTCTAGATGGCAGGCCCCATGGGTTGCAGCGGTGCCTTGGATTCCCACAAGGCTCCATGGTAAGTTTGGAGTTCGGCACAGCCCTGTTGGGTTCCGTGGGTGCTGCCAGGGGGAACTGATGGGACTGCGGTGCCCCATTTTGTTGGGTTTCTGCCTCACCCAGAAGTGCTTCCGGACCACATTAGATAGATAGATAGATAGATAGATAGATAGATAGATAGATAGATAGATAGATAGATAGATAGATAGATAGATAGATAGATAGATAGATAGATAGATAGATAGATAGATCAGAAAGGCACTATATAATAGATAGATAGATAGATAGATAGATAGATAGATAGATAGATAGATAGATAGATAGATAGATAGATAGATAGATAGATAGATAGATAGATAGATAGATAGATAGATAGATAGATAGATAGATAGATAGATAGATAGATAGATAGATAGATAGATAGATAGATAGATAGATAGATAGATAGATACTTTATTAATCCCAAGGGGAAATTCACATACTCCAGGAGCACCTTACTGATACAAAAAACAAAAAACAAAAAGCCCATTTATTAACGGGCTACCAGAAGTACTCCTGGGTACAAGATGAAGGGAGCCCGCTTTCACTGCTCCAGGAGCCAGAGTCGGGAGGAAGAAGATGGACGAAGCTTACTGGAGGAGGAGGAGTGGAGGCAGAAGGACAGAGAAAGACAGAAAGGAAAGAAAGAGGAAGAAGAAATGAAAGGGCTGAGTGCTTTATTGGTTCTGGTAACTGTGCTGTGCAGGTGGGAAAATGAGGGAAGCGTTTCCCACAGCCAATTAACAAACTTGCCTCGTCTGTCTGTGTCGGGTTTGGGCAGCTGGTGCGCCCCCTGGTGGCCACAAACTCTATTTGACTCAATACTCACTTTGTGGTGCTTTGTCTCAAACTGCAACGGGTATCGTGACGTGGGCACGATTTCAGTACCGAGATCCAATCTGATGAATTTTGGGCAAACCTGCCCCTTCTCCCCCACCCATTGTGAGTTTATTATGGCTGTCCATGTGCCATCTATCTAGACGCTCCTGCGTGTTCTTCGGATCATGTCCTCTTGGTCCAAACACGCTGATACTTCATACACAAGACCTTTAGTGACTCACAAAGCTAAAACGTTATGCTGGACACGTTGGGAAACATTTTGTTTTTCTCAAGATCTCCAGAAAATGAGGCCATTATTTCGAGAAAACAAATGTTATTTTTCTCGAGATCATGAGAACATTATTCCATGATCTCGAGAAAACAATAAAAAAGATGAATAACACTACACTTCCTTCAGCAAATTATTCTAAAAACTCTAGCAAACAAAACATAAGTCATTACTACTGCATGTCCTTCCTCAGCTTCCAAAGCCAACACAAAAAAAATTTAATCTCATGTTTTTATGGAGAATGGATTTTTAAAAAGTTCACGATATAACAGGTGTTGATGGTAACCAACGCTGTACGGCAAAAAATAGGAAACCGTCAGTGGAGAAAAAATAAAACATCTCACATTAGTCGTAATCCGCATGCCAGTTATCTAATTGTATGCTCATAATGTGCAAAACACACGTCATTATATTGCAATAATGTTACATTAATACTCAGGAAAAAGTCACCACTCATCATTAAGTCAAGCGCACATTTTGTTTTACGAAAACATCCATCCATTGTCTCCCGCTTATCCGAGGTCGGGTCGCGGGGGCAGCAGCTTGAGCAGAGATGCCCAGACTTCCCTCTCCCCGGCCACTTCTTCTAGCTCTTCCGGGAGAATCCCAAGGCGTTCCCAGGCCATCCGGGAGACATAGTCCCTCCAGCGTGTCCTGGGTCTTCCCCGGGGCCTCCTCCCGGTTGGACGTGCCTGGAACACCTCACCAGGGAGGCGTCCAGGAGGCATCCTGATCAGATGCCCGAGCCACCTCATCTGACTCCTCTTGATGCGGAGGAGCAGCGGCTCTACTCTGAGCCCCTCCCAGATGACTGAGCTTCTCACCCTATCTTTAAGGGAAAGCCCAGACACTCTGCGGAGGAAACTCATTTCAGCCGCTTGTATTCGCGATCTCGTTCTTTCGGTCACTACCCATAGCTCATGACCATAGGTGAGGGTAGGAACATAGATTGACTGGTAAATTGAGAGCTTTGCCTTGCGGCTCAGCTCCTTTTTCACCACGACAGACCGATGCAGAGCCCACATTACTGCGGATGCCGCACCGATCCGCCTGTCGATCTCACACTCCATTCTTCCCTCACTCATGAACAAGACCCCGAGATACTTGAACTCCTCCACTTGAGGCAGGATCTCGCTCCCAACCCTAAGAGGGCACTCCACCCTTTTCCGGCTGAGGACCATGGTCTCGGATTTGGAGGTGCTGATTCCCATCCCAGCCACTTCACACTCCGCTGCGAACCGATCCAGAGAGAGCTGAAGATCACGGCCTGATGAAGCAAACAGGACAACATCATCTGCAAAAAGCAGTGACCCAATCCTGAGTCCACCAAACCGGACCCCCTCAACACCCTGGCTGCGCCTAAAAATTCTGTCCATAAACGTTATGAACAGAATCGGTGACAAAGGGCAGCTCTGGCGGAGTCCAACTCTCACTGGAAACGGGTTCGACTTACTGCCGGCAATGCAGACCAAGCTCTGACACCGATCGTACAGGGACTGAACAGCTCTTATCAGGAGGTCCGGTACCCCATACTCTCGGAGCACCCCCCACAGTATTCCCCGAGGGACACGGTCGAACGCCTTTTCCAAGTCCACAAAACACATGTAGACTGGTTGGGCAAACTCCCATGCACCCTCCAGGACCCTGCTAAGGGTGTAGAGCTGGTCCACTGTTCCGCAACCAGGACGAAAACCACACTGTTCCTCCTGAATCCGAGGTTCGACTATGCGACGGACCCTCCTCTCCAGAACCCCCGAATAGACTTTTCCAGGGAGGCTGAGGAGTGTGATCCCTCTGTAGTTGGAACACACCACCACCCCAGTCTGCCAATCCAGAGGCACTGTCCCCTGATGTCCATGCGATGTTGCAGGAGACATGTCAACCAAGACAGTCCTACAACATCCAGAGCCTTGAGGAACTCCGGGCGTATCTCATCCACCCCCGGGGCCCTGCCACCAAGGAGTTTTTTGACCACCTCGGTGATCTCAGTCCCAGAGATGGGGGAGCCCACCTCTGAGTTCGGAGGCTCTGCTTCCTCATTGGAAGGCATGTTAATGGGATTGAGGAGGTCTTCGAAGTACTCCCCACACCGACCCACAACGTCCCGAGTCGAGGTCAGCAGCGCACCATCCCCACCATATACAGTGTTGACACTGCACTGCTTCCCCTTCCTGAGACGCCGGATGGTGGACCAGAATCTCCTCGAAGCCGTCCGAAAGTCGTTCTCCATGGCCTCCCCAAACTCCTCCCATGCCCGAGTTTTTGCCTCAGCAACCACCGAAGCTGCATTCCGCTTGGCCTGCCGGTACCTATTAGCTGCCTCCAGAGTCCCAGAGGACAAAAGGGACCAGTAGGACTCCTTACATTTACATTTACAACATTTAGCAGACGCTCTTATCCAGAGCGACTTACAACAGTGCTTAGTAGTCTACGACTGTTCTTCAGTCTTTTTAGGCTAGGATTAAATCTACTGTCATTAAACAAGTTACCGCTGACCAAGTTGTACACAAAACCATGCTAGAAGAAAAGAGTAAGTTTAGCACAATTTTTTTTTTTTTTTTATAAAGAGAAAGGGTAGAAAAAAAGTATGGGGACTTTAGTCCCCCAAGTGCTGTTTAAAGAAGTGTGTCTTCAGACGACGTTTGAAGATAGTGAGGGTCTCCGCTGTTCGTACAGCAAGAGGAAGTTCGTTCCACCACTGAGGAGCCAACACTGCAAAGAGTCTTGATGCATGTCGTCCTATTCTTTTAAGTAAGGGTGGTTCGAGACGAGCAGTGCTTGATGTTCTTAGAGAGCGAGAAGTGACACGCTGCTTAACCAGTGCTGATATGTAAGGTGGTGCAGTTCCAGTTTTGGCCTTAAAGGCAAGTGTTAGGGTTTTGAACCTGATGCGGGCAGCCACAGGGAGCCAGTGCAGGTTCCGCAGCAGAGGTGTAGTGTGAGAGAATTTGGGAATATTAAAAACGAGTCTTGCAGCTGCATTCTGGATCAATTGAAGTGGTCGTGTTGCCTTTAGTGAAAGTCCAGACATCAGAGAGTTGTAGTAGTCCAGCTTAGAGATGACCAAGGTCTGGACGAGAAGCTGAGTAGCCTCTGTAGTGAGAAAGGGGCGGATTCTCCTTCTTCAGCTTGACGGCATCCTTCACCGCCGGTGTCCACCAACGGGTTCGGGGATTGCCGCCACGACAGGCACCGACTACCTTACGGCCACAGCTCCGGTCAGCCGCCTCAACAATAGAGGCACAGAACATGGCCCATTCGGACTCAATGTCCCCCACCTCCCTCGGGACATGGTCGAAGTTCTGCCGGAGGTGGGAGTTGAAACTACTTCTGACAGGGGGGCTCTGCCAGACGTTCCCAGCAGACCCTCACAACACGTTTGGGCCTACCAGGCCTGACCGGCATCCTCCCCCACCATCGAAGCCAACTCACCACCAGGTGGTGATCAGATGACAGCTCCGCCCCTCTCTTCACCAGAGTGTCCAAGACATGTGGCCGCAAGTCCGACGACACGACCACAAAGTCGAGTTTTACAAAAACACTGCTCCATAAATCAATGATGCCGACAAAGTAGTCCCTGCTATTATTTCTTCTAAACTTGATTGTTTCAGTGCACTGCTGACCACTGAGGTACTGAATAAACTTCAGCGGGTACAAAATGTCACTGCCAGACGTCTTACAAGGACAAAGAAAATGGGAGACCAACAGTAAGTCCTGTCTTAGCTGCCATACGTTGGCTACCAGTCAAATTTCACAGCCACCTTAACAAAAGAATAAGAGTCTGTCTGGTTGCTAAGTCTCTGTCATTCCAAAAGATGGCACAGCCCATACGGTTTTAGAAATAAAAGACTTTGCATTTTTCATTCTAACAGATGGCACATTACAGACATTATCACTGCGTTTGCAAATTCCATACCAAACTGCATATAATCAACCAAGACATATGCGTTGCATGAGTCATTCCAACAGATGGCGCATCACAAACATTAACACTGCTTTTACGAATCCCATACCAAATGGCATGTAACCGAGACATGCTTTACATTTGTCACTTCCAACAGAGGGTGCCTCACAAACATTTGTAGCAATAAAATGAATTGCTTTTGTTATTCCAATAGATGGTGCATCCCAAACTTTACCAAATGATATATAACAGAACATATAACACTGGTTTTATAAATCCCACACCCAATGAAAAGCATCCAACTGCAGAGCCATATGTCACCACAGGTCTACAGATACAGCTCTAGACCAGAAGTTTCAGGACAGAAGTGGCATTACCTGACATCTGTAGTACACACTAACCACACAAACCCCTAACCTTAATAATGTTAATGCCGAACCTCAAGCTACCCCTAATCTTAACTGTCTATACCACTCACTAACCACACTAACCCCTAACCTTAACTTCCCCCCTAAATCTGCTTCTCAACACCAGCAGTGATGTCTGCTCCTCCAGCTCTCCAACTTCATTATATTCTGTGACTTCTCCCAAGAAACTGCAGTCAAAAACTGTGGTGACATATGGTTCTGCAGCTCTGCACTTGGATAATATTATACTAAATGGCATATGACAAAGACATATGCATTGCATTTGACATTTTAACAGATGGTGCATCAGAAACATTAAAACTGCTTTTACAAATACCATAACAAATATTACAAACCAGGGCAGAGCGGTGGCTCTGAGGCTAAGGATCTGTGCTGGTATCCAGAAGGTTGCCGGTTTGAATCCCCGTCACTGCCAAAAGAGATCCTACTCTGCTAGGCCCTTGAGCAAGACCCTTAACCTGTAATTGCTCCAGGGGTACTGTACAATAGCTGACCCTGTGCTCTGACCCCAAGGGGTATGCAAAAACCAACAAATTCCTAATACAAGAAATTGTACGAGGCGAAATAAAGAACAAAAAAAAAAAAAACAAAGATATACTCTTTGCATTTGTCATTCCAACACATGGTACCTCAGTAACACTGCTTTTATGAATCCCATACTAAATGGTAACAGATACATACATTGCATGGTGCACTGCAAATGTTAACACTGAGTTCAACATTGAATACTTTAACTTCAACCCATCATTGACAGGTAGCACTGCTCGTCTACCTTAATCAAAGGATAGGTATCTGTGTGTCTGTCCAACAGATGGCGCATCACAAACATGAACACTGTTTTTACGAATCCCGTACCTAATGGCTTATAACCATGACATGCGTAATGCATTTGTCATTCTGACAGATCACGCATCACAAACATTTTTAGCAATAAAATGCATTGCATTTGTCATTCCAACAGATGGTGCATCACAAACATTTCAGTGATAAAATGCATTGCATTTGTCATTCCAATAGATACTGCTTCACAAACAATAATACTGCTTTTACAAATCTCATACCAAATAATATAAAACAGAGACATATTCTTTGCATTTGTCATTCCAACACATGGTACATCAGAAACATGAAGGCTGCTTTTACAAATCCCATACTAAGTGGTATATAACAGACATATACATAGCATGCTGCACTGCAAATTTTAACACTTGGTTCTTCACTGAATACTTCGACCCGTCATAGTCAGGTAGCACTGCTAGTCTACCTTAATCAAATGATAAGTATCTGTGTGTCTGTGTGTCAGTCCAGCTGCTATTTTACCTTCATTCTAACAGATAGAGCATCATAAACATTAACATTGCTTTTGTGAATCCCATACCAAATGGCATATAACCGAGACATATGCATTGTATTTGTCATTCTCTCAGTTCTGACAGATCACGCATCACAAACATTTTAAGTAATAAAATGCATTGCTTTTGTCATTCCAACAGATGACACATCATAAACGTTTTTAGCAATAAAACGCATTGCATTTGTCATTCTGACAGATGGTGCATCACAAACATTTTTAGCGATTAAATGCATTGCATTTGTCATTCCAACAGATGGTGCATCACAAATATTTTTAGTGATAAAATGCATTGCATTTGTCATTCCAATACATTGTGCATCACAAACAATAACATTGCTTTTACAAATCTCATAGATAGATAGATAGATAGATACCAAACAGCATATAACAGAGACATATGGACTACATGGTGCACTGCAAATGTGAACACTGAGGACTATGTTGATTACTTCGATTTCAACCTGTCTTGTCTTGCCTGGTGACCCCCACTCTTTCTCAGACCCACCCACTGTACTGCTTATCCTATCTCATTTTGCTAGGGACTGCCATTGGTCCCAGTGTGGCTCCGCCTCCTTCCTGTAATCTTATGCAAAAATAAAGAGGTTTGTAAAGGATGGGCTTATTGCTGTAGGTGGTGTCCTTTGTGTAGGGTGACTGCTGCTTGACCTGATGGCACCGGGTCTGCTTGACCACGATGTGATTAACGGTTTGTTTCCATCCGGTCTCAGTTTCTAATTTAGGATTGCCCAGGAATAAGCGATTGCGAGCAGAGGTGGAAATGTGCAGAAAACCGCGTCCATAACACCTCTGGAAAGTCTTTATTGTGGTGGCAAAATTAGCATTTCTTACGTTCATTGAAGCGGTTTTCAGTGAAATAAATAATTTAAATGACATCATATAGCACATCCGGGTATTTGTAAATGAGTATTAGTGTTAAACCAACAAAAATCACAGAGCATATTAATGCACGGTTGGGTTAAAAGGGGCCCCAAAAGAGCAGGGCTCACCATACGTGTGCCGGGCATTTGGGTGCTAACTAGACGGGCAATCGCTTAACGTGCTCTGGACCAGGTGAAGCGGTAAAAACAAAACAAACATTCTTCTGTCTCTCCCGTCCCTGAGAAAAGTAGCAAAGAAAAACAACATGGGGCTCAAATCCATACCCGACATATCGACAGGTTTCGGTCGAAGACATACCTTCACCGAGACTACAACACGTAATAACGGTAATATTAGCGCAAGAGCAAAACCAATAATTGGAGAATTCGAATAAAATGGTGCAATACGAAATAAAAAAAAATCATTTACATAAACAGATGCGAAAGGCAAAGTATGGATGAGATTCCAAGATATATGTTTATAAAGTTTTAAGGGATAACAGCTATAGACTTAATATAAGTTTAGATAGATAGATAGATAGATAGATAGATAGATAGATAGATAGATAGATAGATAGATAGATAGATAGATAGATAGATAGATAGATAGATAGATAGATAGATAAGGCACTATATACTAATTAGATAGATAGATAGATAGATAGATAGATAGATAGATAGATAGATAGATAGATAGATAGATAGATAGATAGATAGATAGATAGATAGATAGATAGATAGATAGATAGATAAGGCACTATATACTAATTAGATAGATAGATAGATAGATAGATAGATAGATAGATAGATAGATAGATAGATAGATAGATAGATAGATATGAAAGGTACTCTAATAATACATAGATTCTTACAGTTTCCTCTAACAAGCTTTAATAAACGAGCACTAAAAACCGAATCTAACAAGCATGGGTTCATAAACATCTGTCGCTTGTACCCTGTGCTTGCTGGGGGGGGGGGGGGGGGGGGGGGTGTTGTTGGTTGCGATCGGATTTACTACTTAAATATCTGCATCATGCACACACCAGACGATGCGACGTTTGACGCGCTGCTGCTACCCCATAAGCAGATCTTCCGTTGCGCGACAGGATCGAAAATGAGGATAAATCAACCTCTGGGCGCAGTGTCATGAATAAATAACACAGATCGTGCCATCTCTCCTGCCAGCCAATAAGAATGAAATCGTCGCTTACCTGAGTGGCTTTGTGAAACTGTTTTTTCAGTCCTGCCACCGACATGATTTTTGCTTCAGTCCGTGGTCGATTAACGCGATTATTATTATTTTCCTCTTGCAAGGTGAGTTGCGATGTGATGCGACGCGCTGCGCTGCGAAGGTCAGCTCCCCACTCTTGCTTATTGTCCTCGCTGGGAAATCTCCGCGGCTCCCGTTTCTCTAATGCTCTGATCGGGTTACGGAATGTCAGTCACGCCTTCGCCAGTGACGTCACGCCTTCGCCTTCCTGCAAGCGCCTCATTAAAGGAGACGCGGCTCCGCTCCAGTCCAGGCTTGTCCTTGTGGAGAGCGGGCTCTCCACAAGCTGTCCTGCTGCCGCAAAGCCACTTCTGCATTGGAAGGGACAGAACAAGTGACGGCCTGTTCACGTGTCGCAAGGAAGATGCCCGGAGAAAAGTGATCCGGCTGCAGGGGAATTAGGGCCAAATTGGAAAGGTCTGGGCTGTGTTTTTCACAAATGAATTTACAATAAAAAAAAGGAAGAGCTTTAACATCCTGTAAGGCTGCAGGTCTGACGGACTGATGAATATGGTATGGTGGAGCTGGAAATCAGAACTGCCATGAACGCTTCATTGTTACGTTAGAAGCAACTATTTCATGGGTTACATTAATAAACAACCAGCTTATGATTATAGATTTGAGCAGGCAGATAGAAAATCTAGTATTGCTGGATCATAAGCGTTAGTTCTGACAAAGTCATTTTATTGTAAATAAATTACTGTGTCGGAATTGCGCCACTAAGCTAACGACGTGTCCATTCCAATGGCACAGTGGGGAAGTGACGGCGAAGGTGGTAGGTAATGAGAACGGCGCCCATACGCATGCGCCGCATGGCCGCCCTTCTGGCCGCTGCCAAGAGTTGATTCTACAATAAAGTAAAAATAAAAAGAGGAATAGCCTTGCCGATCAATCATGACCCCAAAAGTGGATAGTAAACATCACGTAGTGTATGTCTACCATATTTCAGGTCAACAGTTCAAACGGATTGCGAGCTACAGGTGATTTAAAATCCTGGACAGACAAACGAACAGCCACGGTAGCGTATTATATACGAAGATACAGGGAGATTCACTCGGAAGAGGCTCTGAATATTCTGTTGTACCTCCTGTTAGGATGAAGCAATTTGGTCCAAATTATCCGCTCTATACCTGTATGTGTAATTGATTGCATTACATGCGATGCTGGAAGTGGTTTCCATTTTCTGCCAGACATGTTTCGCCGCGGCGCTCCATGTTCCTGAATGTGGGGGGGAATGGCAGCAATTTCACGTTGGATGAATCTCCCCGTAGTATTGCAATGTCCTTTACAAAGCAATTATATTGAAATTTAATATCAAACTGAAGACAAGCAAATAATTGGTATTGACACCGTAACCCCTGATGTTCCTCTGGTGGTCTCAGGTATCCTTGCATCTCGAAATCCGTATTTCTCAGAGCTCAGAATCTTTAGTTTGCACACGTACTGCTCCTTTAACCTGTTCAGTAGTTTCGTATTTTTGTGTGTTTCTCTTAGACAGATAATTAAGCGCTTTTCTAGACTCTAAGCACTTTACATGGACATTTTGGTGCACTTCAACCACCACCAGTGTGCAGTACCCACCAGCCATTCTTGCACAAGTACACTCACAACACATTAGCTACCAGTTGCTGAAGGGGTGAAGAGTACCAGACCAGAGTAGCACTGCCATCTTTTTGTCCTGGGGGATAAAATGTCCCTGATAACCTGTCTTTCCCACTCTGCCCATTATATGATTGCCCCTACTGGCAGGGCCATTCTTAGCAGTTTGGGGGCCCTACGCGGTTCAGAAATGTACAGGCCCCAGATGAGGGGGGAGGGAGCTCTGCCCCCCCCCCAAGCTCAGGAAGGTGTTTTAATAAAACTTCCGGAAAAGGCCTTAAATGACCAGTAGGCCTACATGTATGCTTGTGTGTATGCAGAGTGGTAAAATATTGATTTTGTTCTGAATCTGGTAAAAAAAATAAATAAATAAATTGTAAGTCTGGGCCGGGCCGGGGGCCCCCATCACGGTCGGGGCCCTACACGGATGCATAGTTCGCATATGCCTAAGAACGTCCCTGCTACTGGGATAGGAAAGCCATCCATTTTTGTAGCCCATCCATTATGTTCTCCTGGCCAGGTAAGGCATCACACTCAAACCCAGCTGGGATGTTAATCCATCCATTCAAGCATTTACAGTATGTGCGTGAGCCAAAATGAAGTACCACATTTCTCACGGTCATTGCACGAGGTAGAGGTAGACGAGTGGGTGGGGGTCCTTTGATAGCCGACCCCTTGTGGTTTTCATTCGGCCCGGTGAGCACAGTGCTTTTGCTTCAAAAACAACAAATCCATCATCATTACACAACGTGCCTTCTGAACGCACTTCAGCAATCCTCCTAACGGTGACGTCCCAAATCGGAAAACAATTCTAAACTGGCACAACACTGAACAGAAAAACTCCAGGTCATCCTCGGCCTGTAGGAACTCCTGAAAACATCCAAGCTGTAAGAGCATCCATTTTGCAGACTCCTAGACGTTCAGCACGCTTCTGCCTGTCTTTGATTTTGCATGAGGACCTTAATTTCCATCCACACAAAATTAAGGTAGTGCAGAACTCACTGAGAGATACTGGGAGAGCCACAGAGAGTTGTGCGTCAACATTCTGCAAACTGTTCATCAAGATGCCAGCGTCATGTGCAGCGATGAGACACATGTCCGTTTGAATGGTTGTGTAAATAAGCAAAACTTTCGCTATTGAGCTGAAACCAACCCTCGTGAACTTCATCAGAGACCCCCGCACAGTGAGCGGGTTACAGTTTGGTGTGCCGTTTCAGAATTTGGCATTGGAGGCCCTTACTTTTTTGAGGAGGTGGGAGCAATGGCCACTGTCACTTTAGGACGTTACATTGAAATGCTAGAGAACTGGAAGAAATGGATGTGGAAAATGCCCGGATTCAACAGGATGGAGCAACAGCTCATACAGCCTGTGCGGAGATCCATGCAAGTTTTGCAGGAGATGTTTCCAAGGAAGCTGATCTGCCCGGACGGTGATGTCGGGTGGCCATCACGTTCGCCTGATCTCACTCCGTGCGATTTCTTCATGTGGGGCCATCTCAAGTCAAAGGTATACACACACCAACCTCAAAATCTTGAAGCCCACAAGAACGCTATTTGCCATGAAATTGTATTCCCCTTGAAATGGCCGAACAAGTCATGTGAACATTCAGAAGTCATCTCGAAGAGTGTATCGCTAATGATGGCCACCACCTTCTTCTTCTTCTTCTTTCGGCTGCTCTCGTTAGGGGTTGCCACAGAGGATCATCTTCTTCCATATCTTTCTGTCCGCGTCATCTTGTTCTGTCGCACCCATCACCTGCATGTCCTCTGTCACCACATCCATAAACCTTCTCTTAGGCCTTCCTCTTTTCCTATTCCCTAGCAGCTCTATCCTTAGCATCCTTCTCTCAATATACTCCTCATTTCACCTCTGCACATGTCCAAACCAATGCAATCTCACCTCTCTGACTTTGTCTCCCAACCGTCCAACCTGAGTTGACCCTCTAATGTCCTCATTTCTAATCCTGTCCATCCTCGTCACACCCAATGCAAATGTTAACATCTTTAACTCTGCCACCTACAGCTCTGTCTCCTGTGCCACCGTCACCAACCCATATAACATAGCTGGTCTCACTACCGTCTCGTAGACCTTCCCTTTCACTCTTGCTGATACCCGTCTGTCACAAATCACTCCTGACACTCTTCTCCACCCTGCCTGTACTCTCTTTTTCACTTCTCTTCCACAATCCCCATTACTCTGTACTGTTGATCCCAAGTATTTAAACTCATCCACCTTTGTCAACTCTACTCCCTTCATCCTCACCATTCCACTGACCTCCCTCTCATTCACACACATGTATTCTGTTTTGTTCCTACTGACCTTCATTCCTCTCCTCTCTAGAGCATATCTCTACCTCTCCAGGGTCTCCTCACCCTGCTCCCTACTATCGCTACAGATCACAATGTCATCAGCAAACATCATAGTCCACAGGGACTCCTGTCTAATCTCATCTGTCTACCTGTCCATCACCATCAAAATAAGAAAGGGTTCAGAGCCAATCCCTGATGTAATCCCACCTCTGTCACTCCTACCGCAGACCTCACCACGGTCACACATCCCTCGTACATATCCTGTACAACTCTCACATAATTCTCTGCCACTCCCGACTTCCTCATATAATACCATAGCTCCTCTCGAGGCACCTTGTCATATGCTTTCTCCAGGTCCACAAAGTCGCAATGCAACTCCTTCTGGCCTTCTCTAAACTTCTCCATCAACATCCTCAGAGCAAACATCACATCTGTGGTGCTCTTTCTTGGTATGAAACCACACTGCTGCTCACTAATCATCACCTCACTTATTAACCGAGCTTCCACTACTCTTTCCCATAACTTCATGCTGTGGCTCATCAATTTTATTCCCCTGTAGTTACTACAGTCCTGCACACCCCCCTTATTCTTTAAAACCAGCATCATTTATTAAACACAGTGAAAAAAATCTATTTTGTTTCCCCTTTCTTGTGTCGTAATGAAATGTATTTTATCTTATAGCGTTTAGTATAATAAACGTTTGAAATGTGGTACTGCAATTCTTTTTGGCTCAGCTTGTACAGTCATATGAAAAAGTTTGGGAGCCCCTCTTAATTCTTTGGATTTTTGTTTCTCATTGGCTGAGCTTTCAAAGTAGCAACTTCCTTTTAATATCTGACATGCCTTATGGACACAGTAGGATTTCAGCAGTGACATTAAATTTATTGGATTAACAGAAAATATGCAATATGCATCATAACAAAATTAGACAGGTGCATAAATGTGGGCCCACTAACAGAGATATGACATCAATACTTAGTTGAGCCTCCTTTTGCTAATCTAACAGCCTCTAGACGCCTCCTATAGCCTCTGATGAGTGTCTGATTCTGGATGGAGGTATTTCTGACCATTCTTCATACAAAATCTCTCCAGTTCAGTTCAATTTGATGGACAGCCTGCTTCAAATCATCCCATAGATTTTCGATGATATTCAGGTCAGGGGACTGTGACAGCCATTCCAGAACATTCTACTTCTCCCTCTGCATGAATGCCTTTGTAGATTTCCAACTGTGTTTTGGGTCATTGTCTTATTGGAATATCCAACCCCTGCGTAACTTCAACTTTGTGACTGATGCTTGAACATTATCCTGAAGAATTTGTTGATATTGGGTTGAATTCATCCGACCCTTGACTTTAACAAGGGCCCCAGTCCCTGAACTAGCCACACAGCCCCACAGCATGATGGAACCTCCACCAAATTTGACAGTAGGTGGCAGGTGTTTTTCTTGGAATGCTGTGTTCTTCTTCCACCATGGAAAGCGCTTTGTGTTATGATCCAAATAACTCCATTTTTGTCTCATCAGTCCAAAGCACTTTGTTCCAAAATAAATCTGGCTTGTCTAAATGAGCATTGGCATACAACAAGAGACTCTGTTTGTGACGTGAGGGCAGAAAGGGCTTCTTTCTCATCACCCTGCCATACAGATGTTTGAATTGTAGAATGATGTACAGATACACCATCTGCAGCCAGATGTTCTTGCAGGTCTTTGGAGGTGATCTGTGGGTTGTCTGTCACCATTCTCACAATCCTGTCCATATGCCGCTCCTGTATTTTTCTTGGCCTGCCAGACCTGCTGGGTTTAACAGCAACTGTGCCTGTGGCCTTCCATTTCCTGATTCCATTCCTTACAGTTGAAACTGACAGTTTAGACCTCTGAGATGGCTTTTTGTAGCCTTCCCCTAAACCAGGAGACTGAACAATCTTTGTTTTCAGATCTTTGGAGAGTTGCTTTGAGGATCCCATGCTGTCACTCTTCAGAGGAAAGTCAAAGAGAAGGAAGCACAACTTATAATTGACCACCTTAAATACATTTATATCTCATGATTGGACACACCTGTCTATGAAGTTCAAGGCTTATGAGCTCATCACACCAAGTAATCAGCATTGAGCAGTAACAGGCATTCAACTCAGCACAATGACAAGGGGACCCACATTTGTGCACAGCCAGTTTTCACATTTGATTTAATTTCATACAACTAAATACTGCTTCACTAAAAATCTTTGTTCGGAAAACACCGCAGTACTCAGATGTTCCTAGGAAATGAAAGACGTACCACTGTTATCTTTTTTGTTGAAAGGAGAGTCAATTATTATGCAGGCTGAAAAGGGTTCCCAAACTTTTTCCTATGACTGTATATACAAATTATACATATACTACATTGAAATAAAGGACAAACACAGGTTCAATTGTTGCGGGACAAGAAGGAACACAAGATGTTAAGGGGATCAGAATGGACAAGATCCATCCATCCATCCATCCATTTTCCAACCCGCTGAATCCAAACACAGGGTCACGGGGGTCTGCTGGAGCCAATCCCAGCCAACACAGGGCACAAGGCAGGGAACCAATCCCGGGCAGGGTGCCAACCCACCACAGGACACACACAAACACACCCACACACCAAGCACACACTAGGGCCAATTTAGAATCGCCAATCCACCTAACCTGCATGTCTTTGGACTGTGGGAGGAAACCGGAGCGCCCGGAGGAAACCCACGCAGACACGGGGAGAACATGCAAACTCCACGCAGGGAGGACCCGGGAATCGAACCCAGGTCTCCAGGTGTCCCAACTGCGAGGCAGCAGCGCTACCCACTGCGCCACCGTGCCGCCCCATGGACAAGATCACGATGGGCAATCTAGCCAGGACATCAGGGTACACCCTACTGTTTTCATAAAATCACTCATAACAATCGCTATTCTTTTAAGACCATGCAGACATCAGGCTTCTCTTTCTCTCAAAGCTCAGCACATCTTCCACTCCCCGTCTTCCCAGCTCATCCTGCTCGGGTCTTGCAGTCAGCTACAGTCACATCCTCTGCGATTGACACAACTGCCTCCTTTGGCACTTGCTGTGACACTCCAAGATGTTTTTTTTGAGGCACTTCCGGCATTTGCTGGATCCTTAAGAGGACTCTCAAGGAGGAGGAGATCGTCCCCCATTGAACAGTAGGAGCTGGGGATGATCTGACACTCTGACACTGGAGCGTCGACCTCTCGCTCTTCCATGGGGCCACCGACTGCACTATAAAAAAAAATATATATACAGTATATGTTAAATTTACGGTAAAGTACTAGCAGCTGGGTTGCCAGAATTTTCCCATAATAAATAAAGGGAAAGAATTTTTAGGTCTAAGTTTGTAGTAAATAACTGTTTTTTTTTCTTTACAACACATTCTAACAGAAGGGAACGTTTAACCACAACCATAAATCCATGCATTGTAATAAATATGCCAATCAATAAATAAACCGTTAGAAAGTATTGTCAGGATCAAACACCAGTACACAGTCTACAGCAGCAAACCAATAGCAAACATGTTGTATCATTTAATTTTATATATTGAAAAGAATTCAGTGTTTAAGGAAGTTATAGCGCATTGTCTGGTGGAGAAGGAAAGTTTACTTTTGTGGTGTATGGCGTCCTACAGGTGTGCCAGCTTATCGCATACAACCCACCATAAATCAGCTTCCATAGCCTCAAAAAACCTTCAGCACGCAGGAAAAAATCAAGTCTGCTAACTTTAAGTGTTTATCCCTCAGTGCTGAGGTGTGCGGTTCACCAGGAACAATACGGTAAAAGGGGGCGTGTCCTTATGCAAATATCGTAACTTCGCTGTTCCTAAAGCAGCCAGCGCTTTACCGTTTTACATTTGACAGTTGTTTACTTTCGCTATTTGAGAGTTTTACGTTGTAAAATTAACGGTGATTTTTTCAGTGTAACTGTGATGTTATCATTAAATGGTATTGTCGCAATAACGAGACATCACACAGATAAAGGTTTGGGGCAGCCACCCGTATAATGAGGTATCCTGGCTGCAAAGTCGAAAATGCAAAATATAGAGCACTGATGTGCTTAGAACAGAGTCCACAACAAGACTGACACATAGGGAAAACGGTTAGACTTTTAAAGGGGAAGACAGGAAGTGAGGTCATATGGGTCTGGCTCAGGATCATGTGCCATAGGTTCAAGCCCGGAAGGTGACATCACAGGGGCCGGAGCTGATAAGGTCTTCTTCCATTGGCTCGGTCCCGGAAGTGACGTCATGAGAGCCAGGTGAGATCTCCCGGGAATGGTCTACAGGCAAGGAAAAAAAAGAATCAGTGTACTCTGCCACATCCCGGCATGCCTCAGAACTGCCTTCCCTCGAGCCCTTTAGCTGCCTCCCATGCGCACATGTGTGACAGTATGTAGCATATTTTGAAGGTAGAAAAATATCGATTTTACAGAACGTCCATCCATCCATTATCCAACCCGCTATATCCTAACTACAGAGTCACGGGGGTCTGCTGGAGCCAATCCCAGCCAGCACAGGGCGCAAGGCAGGAAACAAACCCCGGGCAGGGCGCCAGCCCACCGCTTTACAGAACGCGGCTGTTAAAAATAATGAAATGTATTGTTTAAGATATACAGGTAATGTTCAGTAGAACATAAGGTAACTTTCCAGACTTTGTTGGACAGTTATCTTATCCAAAGATCTTGACCATACATTATTCTTCTCTCTCTTGTTAAATTAACCCTAGACTGAATGAATCTATTAATTTTTTACATTTAAGATTTCTCATTTAAAGATTTACCAATATTGTTTCTTGTCCTAGAGTGTGTATATAAACTCTATAAATTACATCTTGCCTGAAGAAGGGGCCTGAGTTGCATATTGTAATCTTTTTAGTTAGCCAATAAAAGGGGTCATTTTGCTTGGCTTCTCTCTACATTCATAATGGCTAACACGGTACAGCACCTTAATACCTTTTTATTCAGAAAATGGATTTTACTTTCACCATTTACAGTATTTTTATTGTCATTTTTTACGGTGTGCCTGCTTCCCATCATCACACAGGCTCAACCCCCAGCCCATACCCCCCTTCTATCTCGTCCCATTCATGGTCTTTTTTTTAGCCCTTTTTTTATACATTGCTCATCCCCCTTTATACCTCCATGGGTGCAACCCGTGGAAAATGAACGAGGGGATTGGAACCAAACACACACACTTTCAGTGCAATCAGCCCCAGTCACCCTAGCAAATGTCCCAGAGCCGCACCAACACAGACTCCCACCATTTAAAAACCAATAATAACCAATCTTAATGCACATAGAAAATCTAGGCAATACGGCATAAATACCAATAATTTAATTAAAGTTACTACTTTAGATGAACAATGTATTAAAACTATAAAAACAGATCATAGATTAAACAAAAAATACACGCAGAGCGGCGCTAATAAAAATAACTTAATTCCTGTTCCATATATCAATAACGCACATAGTATTCATCTCTGCTCCTCCGAAACATTGAATATGGCACTATTAAATATTAGAGCTTTAACTAGAAAGACGTTTTTTATCAACGATCTTATTAGTGATAAAAAAATAGATTTTATTGCACTAAGTGAAACGTGACTTAGCTCAGATGGCGCAGCTGTTTTAATCGAATCTGCGCCTCCGGATTACAGTTTTACTCGTGCTGATCGCCAAGGAAAGAGAGGTGGAGGGCTAGTAAACATTTACTCAAGCAGGTTAAAATGTAAAAATATCAGTTTTGGTAAATTCAAGTCTTTCGAGTATCTCGCCATTATTATTCAGGGAGATTCTCACGTTCTAGTATTATCCGTGTATAGACCTCCTAAATTCAACGCGTCTTTCTTTGAGGAATTCTCTGACTTGATGTCAATCTTAATTACGAACTATGACACACTCTTAATAGTCGGCGACTTTAATTTTCATATAGATAATCAATGTGACCAGAAAGTAAAAGAATTTATGAACCTCCTGGACTCTTTTGATTTGAGACAGCTCGTTAATCAGCCTACACATAAAGCAGGTCATATGTTAGACTTAGTAATTACTAAAGGACTAAAAGTTGATATAAAGCAGGTCATTGATATTGGTCTATCAGACCATTTTCTTCTACTCTTTAATATAGAAATAATGACAGAAAACACTCATGAGAAGCATATTGTTAAAAAACGCTTCTTTGACTCATCAGCAACTTTAAAACTTACAAACATTCTAACCAATCAGTCCGTTTATAGTGCCAACTATAATAGCGAGGAGAATGTAAATAGTAAGGTGGAAAGATTTAATACTAAAGTGAGGGCTGCTGTTGACTTAGTTGCACCTGAAAAGCCAGTTAAAAAATCTTCTAGCATTGTTATACCATGGAAGACCCACAGAGTGTCTGATTTAAAGAGAACATGCCATAGAGCTGAGCGTAAATAGAGGAAAACTAAACTAACTATTGACTATGAAATATTAAAAGTTAAAATAACAGAATACAATAACACAGTCCGTCTTGAGAGGCGCTGCTATTTCTCTAAGATTATAAATAACAATGCTAGTAATCCCAGAGTCTTATTTTCGACGATTGATCGTCTGTTAAACCAGGTAACTCAAAGGAATGCCTCCTAAGTACTTCCAGTAAAACCTGTGAGGCTATCGCTGTATTTTTCAATCAAAAAATTAATGATATTAGAAATAACTTAGTATATCTCCCCAACACTAAGGATCCTCCTAAACCCCAGTACCCCATAATAAACAAATTAAAGTCTTTCACTAGGATAGATTTACCTGATTTACATAAAATAATTTCTCAATTGAAACCCTCCACCTGTGCCCTTGACCAATACCAACAAATTTTTCAAAGAAGTATCGGGCGTGCTTATTGATAATGTTCTTGACATAGTAAACTCGTCATTAGATACGGGGGTCTTCCCAGACTGTCTTAAGACTGCGGTAGTTAAACTCCTACTTAAGAAAAATAATCTCGATCCCTCTGCTCTTGAAAATTACAGACCCATCTCTAACCTGCCTTTCTTAAGTAAAATTCTAGAGAAGGCAGTCATTATACAGTTAAATGAGCACCTCAATAAACATGCTATTCTTGATAAATTTCAGTCAGGTTTTAGAACAAATCACAGCACAGAAACTGCACTCGTTAAAGTAGTAAATGACTTGCGGGTAAATGCAGACAGAGGCCATTTATCTGTTCTCATCCTCTTAGATCTGAGTGCCGCATTTGACACCATTGATCATAATATTCTTAAGAATCGTCTTAGTCAATGGGTGGGCCTCTCTGGCAGTGTCTTAAATTGGTTTGAATCCTACCTGGCAGGGAGAAAATTCTTTGTTAGTTGTGGTAATTACAACTCAAAAGACACATGATATCCTACATGGTGTTCCACAAGGCTCTATCCTGAGTCCACTGCTCTTCTCAATCTACATGCTTCCATTAGGTCAGATTATCTCAGGGCACAACGTGAGCTACCACAGCTATGCTGATGACACACAGCTGTATTTATCAATAGCACCTGATGACCCCAAATCTCTTGATTCGCTAACACAATGTCTAACTTGTATCTCAGAATGGATGAATAGTAACTTTCTCAAATTAAATAAAGAAAAAACCGAAATCTTAGTGATTGGCAATAATGGATACAATGAGGCTATTAGAAATAAACTGGATGCATTAGGATTAAAAGTCAAATCGGAGGTAAAAAGCTTAGGGGTAACCGTTGATTGTAATCTGAATTTTAAATCGCATATTAATAAAATCACTAGGACAGCATTTTTTCACCTAAGAAACATAGCAAAAGTTAGACCTCTTATATCATCGAAAGATGCAGAGAAATTAGTTCATGCGTTTGTTTTCAGTCGGCTAGATTACTGTAACGCACTCCTCTCAGGTCTACCCAAAAAAGACATCAATCGTTTGCAATTAGTGCAGAATGCAGCTGCTAGAAACACATTTCTCTAGTTTTGATGTCACTACACTGGTTACCTGTGTCATTCAGAATTGACTTTAAAATTCTGCTTATGGTTTATAAAGCTTTAAATAATCTCGCCCCGGCTTATATATCGGAATGTCTGACACCTTATATTCCAAATCGTAACCTCAGATCCTCAACTGAGTGTCTCCTTAGAATTCCAAGAGCAAAACTTAAAAGAAGTGGTGAGGCGTGAGGCCTTCTGCTGTTATGCACCTAAAATCTGGAATAGCCTGCCAGTAGGAATTCGCCAGGCTAATACAGTGGAGCACTTCAAAAAACTACTGAAAACACATTATTTTAACATGGCCTTCTCATAACTTCACTGTAATTTATTCCTGATACTCTGTATATCCAATTCATTATAATAACTATTCATTCAAAATCTGTACTAACACCTACTCTCTCTTCTGTTTCCTTTTCCGGTGTCCTGTTGGTGGTGGCGTGCGCCACCACCATCTACCCAAAGCACCATGATGTTCCAACAATGATGGATGGATTTAAAGCCAGAAGTCTGTATAACCATCAGCATCAAGTGACTCCGTGAAAAACCCGAACTACAAAGAGGACTATTTCATTTATGTTAGGTAGAATGCCCAGAGGGGACTGGGCGGTCTCGTGGCCTGGAACCCCTACAGATTTTATTTTTTTCTCCAGCCTTCTGGAGTTTTTTTTTGTTTTTTCTGTCCACCATGGCCATCGGACCTTACTCCTTTCTATGTTAACTAATGTTGTCTTATTTTAATTTCTTATTTTGTCTTTTATTTTTCTTTTCTTCATTATGTAAAGCACTTTGAGCTACTTTTTGTATGAAAATGTGCTATATAAATAAATGTTGTTGTTGTTGTTGTTAAAAAAAAAACACCAGCCCACTGCCATGGACCTTAACATGCTTCACCACCGGGATGGGTTATGATCCACTTTATAGTATTAACTCTTTCAGGGCTAATGTCGACTTTTGTCAAAAGGAGGAGTTGATGATGGTAATCAACTGTAAACTGTGACAAAACCAACCATTATGTTGGACTCTCATTGCTAGAAGGAAAGTTAGATTCATTGGTTTGACCGAGATTCCCTGCGATCATGTGAGTAACAAGGCACACACAACGGCAAAAATGGCAGTGCCATCTGGCAAGAAATCAAAGCAAATGCGAAAAGCAAAATACTCCGTGGATGACGCCTTGCCTATTATCTCTAAACTGGACTATGACTTGTCGGAATCAGATTTTGATAGAAGTGATCGAAAACGAATGTGAGGTTCCAGCTGATTGGTCCCCAGCTAGTTGTGGTACTGACAATGTTTGCCAGGGAGGACTGCCACTTAACAATCAGAATGTAATGCACTGCAACCGTGACTGCTGCTCATTCTTGGCAAACTGGCAGCCACAGCATTCAGCAACAGGCGTTTTATGTTGATTTCTGTGTGAAACCATTATTTTTTTGGAAGAAATATTCAGCCCTCAAAAGAGTTAAGCCCAAAAAAACTCTCAGGGCAGTATTCTGCTGCCATCTACCGGATGAAATAATGTCCACCCATCCATTATCCAACCCACTATATCCTAAGTACAGGGTCACGGGGGTCTGCCGGAGCCAATCCCAGCCAACACAGGGCACAAGGCAGGAAACAAACCCCGGGCAGGACGCCAGCCCACCGCAGGGCACACACACACCCACACAACAAGCACACACTAGAGACAATTTAGGATCGCCAGTGCACCTAACCTGCATGTCTTTGGACTGTGGGAGGAAACCGGAGCACCCGGAAGATTATGCTGCCAAAATGAATGAATATCTCTAAGGTTACTCATAAATATTCATGATTGGGGCAGAGCCTTTAACCCAAAAAACACAATGGAGCGTCAATCTAAAGCTGGTAAAGTCAGTTGTAGAACAAACTGAAACTGAACCATTAGTTGAACCATGTGAGTTGGTCATCAGACGCTGACACGGATTGTGTAGCAAAGCATAATACAGTATCCATCCATCCATTATCCATCCCGCTATATCCTAACTACAGGGTCACGGGGATCTGCTGGAACCAATCCCAGCCAACACAGGGCGCAAGTCAGGAAACAAACCCCGGGCAGGGCACCAGCCCACAGCAGGACACACACAAACACGGGACAATTTCGGATCACCAATGCACCTAACCTGTGTGTCTTTGCACTGTGGGAGGAAACCCACGCAGACACGGGGAGAACATGCAAACTCCACACAGGGAGGACCCGGGAAGCGAACCCGGGTCTCCTTACTGCGAGGCAGCAGCACTTCCCACTGCGCCACTGTGCCACCTTAATACAGTATGTCAGTTATAATTTCACTTTGTTTTAGTTATGAATTTCCCCAAAATTAGTTGATCCCTGTAAATAGTTAATAGCATACTGATAATATAATCTGTTGTAGATAGATAGATAGATAGATAGATAGATAGATAGATAGATAGATAGATAGATAGATAGATAGATAGATAGATAGATAGATAGATAGATAGATAGATAGATAGATAGATAGATAGATAGATAGATAGATAGATAGATACTTTATTAATCCCAAGGGGAAATTCACATTCTACAGCAGCAGCATACTGATACAAAAAATAATATTAAATTAAAGACTGATAATAATGCAGGTAAAAACAGACAATAACTTTTTATAATGTTAACGTTTGCCCCCCCCGGGTGGAATTGAAGAGTCGCATAGTGTGGGGGAGGAACGATCTCCTCAGTCTGTCAGTGGAGCAGGACGGTGACAGCAGTCTGTCACTGAAGCTGCTCCTCTGTCTGGAGATGATCCTGTTCAGTGGATGCAGTTGATTCTCCATGATTGACAGGAGTTTGCTCAGCGCCCGTCGCTCTGCCATGGATGTCAAACTGTCCAGCTCCGTGCCCACAATACAGCCTGCCTTCCTCACCAGTTTGTCCAGGCGTGAGGTGTCCTTCTTCTTTATGCTGCCTCCCCAGCACACCACCGCGTAGAAGAGGGCGCTCACCACAACCGTCTGATAGAACATCTGCAGCATCTTATTGCAGATGTTTAAGGATGCCAGCCTTCTAAGGAAGTATAGTCGGCTCTGTCCTTTCTTACACAGAGCATCAGTATTGGCAGTCCAGTCTAATTTATCATCCAGTATGTAATCCAGTATTTATCATAGTACGGGTGTTAATTGGCATTACACCTCACAACCTGCATGTGCCACGTTTCTTGGCTCTGCTGCCAGAAGCACGATGGACGCTGTTCTCCCTAAGCTTTCCCTGATTTTTATTTTATTTATCATGTATTAATAATTTGTAATTGATTTTCAGCGGATAAGTTGGGAGTTGATTTTACCGTATAATTTCTGGTAACTTATAATGTCAGTCGTATAAGTCGAATGCATAAAGCTCACGCTATTGGTCCAAGAGATTATAATATGCTGACGCCCACCTAAGAGAGTGACCACGGGGCACATGGCCTTTTTACTTCTATGTATTGTGCCTACGTGACCATACGGTAATACCCAAACTTTTCCAAAGCGATGTTTGCACTGATTTGTGTTTTTTGTATCTCACACCCTCATACACCTTTATCGTAAGAACATCCCTTATCTACGGTGGAGCGTTCGATCAGAAGAAAATATGAAGCTGGTTTTAAATTAAAAGTTGTTGAAGTGGCAAAAGAAATTGGTAACTGCGCTGCAACAAAATTCGATGTTTCTGAGAAACTGATGAGAGATTAGAGGAGGCAAGAAAATGTAAAAAAAAAAAGAAAAATTAAGCATCGCAATTTTGAACGGGCGTATAAGTCGGGGTCTGATGTTATGATTGATTTTTCGGGTTTCAAGACCCGACTTATACGCGAGTATATACGGAAATTTATCATTTAATAGGCATATGTGATGCCCTGTTCCTTTTTTTATTTCCTTTTGTTTTGTAAAGTTTCTAGGAGAAGAAAATAAAAGCTTCTATTTGGACCCTACGTGCCTCTGACTTAATGATCATTTACACGACAGCAGAGAAAGGCAGATTGCAGTCAGTTACGAGAGCACATGGCGCTGTACAACCAAGCCCGCCATGATATCCCTGGTGACTTCATCAGGGGTTCAGTATGTACCTGGCAAACAAAGGCAAAATGATTGCAATCAAGCTGAAGGACAAGAAAGAGATTAGACCCATTTGTGATGGTCCTGGTCACTCCACAATCCCTGGTTGCTTCCAGAAGCATCATGAATCCGGAACCATCCATAGCATACCCGAGGATGAGCCAAGCAAATGAGGACGCACACAGTCACCCATGGGTTGGTGCAAATTGATTCAGTGCTTTTATTTCCAAGTGCAAGTAATTCAGAGTCAATAAATAATTCAATCTATAACCAGATGCCAAAAAAATGGAGGTTAAAATGCCCAAATAATTCCATTAAAATGACGTTGAAACACAAAAACTCCACCCCAGGTACGTCCTTCTAAAAACTCAAAGTCTTCTTGGGGGTCCTGAAGCCAAAGGAGACATCCCTCTGAGAGGTACAGCCAACCTTTTAACTGCACTCGGGCTTCTGCTGCCATTACAGGGTACTGGCAGGGCTCCATGCCAGGCCTCGCTCCTCTGATCCCCATCGTTACTCCCCAGTCTCCCCTGAGCCACCAGCTTCTTGGAGATGCTCAGCTAAAATGACCCTCCTGAGCCCCCTTGAAACTCTGCCATATGCTCCTTCTCAAAGCTCTCTACCCGAATGCCTGCATCACGCTGGTATCTCCCGATCCTGCTGTCTCCATCCTTCTTTCCTTTAACCTCTCATTGTTCTCTCTTTTTCCCACCCCCTCCTGGTTTTGCAATGCAGACCCCCTTTATAGAGCCAATAGGGTGCTGGTGCTGTCCTCCATCTGCTCCGAGGGTTGAATGAAGCACTCAAACTGACCTGCACACATTTGCTCACGTGAATCCACAATCAGTCAAGCACCCCAATCAACCTGGGGGCACTGTGTGCCCACTCACTTGGGCAGCTGCACCCACTTGGGACCTGTGCCCTCTGGGGCTTGTGATTCTTTATCACCACAGACCTCTTATCACACGCCTAAGCACTGTCGACAATGCAACATCTGTCAATGCTCGTGGCAGGGGAAAACGTGGAAGTCACTAAGCCATTACCACCAGAGGCGCATCAATTGTGCACATCAGGTGCCGACATTCTACGCTCCCGTGTGCAAGCAACAGGGGACATATACAGTGCATCCAGAAAGTATTCACAGCGCATCACTTTTTCCACATTTTGTTATGTTACAGCCTTATTCCAAAATGGATTAAATTCATTTTTTTCCTCAGAATTCTACACACAACACCCCATAATGACAACGTGAAAAAGTTTACTTGAGGTTTTTGCAAATTTATTAACAATAAAAAAACTGAGAAATCCCATGTCCATCAGTATTCACAGCCTTTGCTCAATACTTTGTCGATGCACCTTTGGCAGCAAGTCCAGCCTCAAGTCTTGTTGAATATGATGCCACAAGCTTGACACACCTATCCTTGGCCAGTTTCGCCCATTCCTCTTTGCAGCACCTCTCAAGCTCCATCAGGTTGGATGGGAAGCGTCGGTGCACAGCCATTTTAAGATCTCTTCAGAGATGTTCAATCAGATTCAAGTCTGGGCTCTGGCTGGGCCACTCAAGGACATTCACAGAGTTGTCCTCAAGCCACTCCTTTGATATCTTGGCTGTGTGCTTAGGGTCGTTGTCCTGCTGAAAGATGAACCGTCGCCCCAGTCTGAGGTCAAGAGCGCTCTGGAGCAGGTTTTCATCCAGGATGTCTCTGTACATTGCTGCAGTCATCTTTCCCTTTATCCTGACTAGTCTCCCAGTCCCTGCCGCTGAAAAACATCCCCACAGCATGATGCTGCCACCACCATGCTTCACTGTAGGGATGGTAATGGCCTGGTGATGAGCGGTGCCTGGTTTCCTCCAAACGTGACGCCTGGCATTCACACCAAAGAGTTCAATCTTTGTCTCATCAGACCAGAGAATTTTCTTTCTCATGGTCTGAGAGTCCTTCAGGTGCCTTTTGGCAAACTCCAGACAGGCTGTCATGTGCCTTTTACTAAGGAGTGGCTTCCGTCTGGCCACTCTACCATACAGGCCTGATTGGTGGATTGCTGTGAAGATGGTTGTCCTTCTGGAAGGTTCTCCTCTCTCCACAGAGGACCTCTGGAGCTCTGACAGAGTGACCATCGGGTTCTTGGTCACCTCCCTGACTAAGGCCCTTCTCCCCCAATCGCTCAGTTTAGATGGCTGGCCAGCTCTAGGAAGAGTCCTGGTGGTTTCGAACTTCTTCCACTTATGGATGATGGAGGCCACTGTGCTCATTGGGACCTTCAAAGCAGCAGAAATTTTTCTGTAACCTTCCCCAGATTTGTGCCTCGAGACAATCCTGTCTCGGAGGTCTACAGACAACTCCTTTGACTTCATGCTTGGTTTGTGCTCTGACATGAACTGTCTACTGTGGGACCTCATATAGACAGGTGTGTGCCTTTCCAAATCATGTCCAGTCAACTGAATTTACCACAGGTGGACTCCAATGAAGCTGCAGAAACATCTCAAGGATGATCAGGGGAAACAGGATGTACCTGAGCTCAATTTAGAGCTTCATGGCAAAGGTTGTGAATACTTATGTACATGTGCTTTCTCAATTTTATTTATTTTTAATAAATTTGCAAAAACCTCAAGTAAACTTTTTTCACGTTGTCATTATGGGGTGTTGTGTGTAAAATTCTGAGGAAAAAAATGAATTTAATCCATTTTGGAATAAGGCTGTAACATAACAAAATGTGGAAAAAGTGATGTGCTGTGAATACTTTCTGGATGCACTGTATTAAAAAGGCAGGTAAAGAAACACGAGTGCAACATTGGGCTCTGCGTTGTTGACTGTTTTAAAACATGTGACATTAAGGACAGGCCGTGAATCTGCATCAGTACAGCTGGGGACACGAGGCAGACCCTTTCTACTGTATTCATGGGGACAATCTGGTATTCGCATGTTTCTGTTATACGTAATAATCTACTGTATATACAGTATATAAAATCCTAAGTAATCCTAAAAGTGCAGCAATTTTGTGCAACGATTTTATGTGACGTTTCTATGTCACATTTTTTGTCACACTTCAAATCGGGCTTATTTTAAAACCTACATATCTATGTTTGGCATCATTCCTTTCAGTATCTGTTGAACTTTAATGTGATGTTGTTAGATTTTCAGAGTCTTATTCTGTTTTTAAATTATGAACTAAAAAACTTCAAGAACTCACGTCCCGTGAGACGAGACTTTGTGCCAACAGATTTTACCGCGATCGGGGCCGGAAATAAAAGACAAAGAGTAGATGACAAAGACAGCTGTTGTACAGGCTTTTAAATGTTCGAAGCGCCGTACGAGATGCAGATCACACGGCACGGCAGCAGCAGCAAGCAACGTGAGCGGCAGAGACGCACGCGCAGGCCGGGGTGGTTGGTGAGTGAAGTCATCAGGGGGTAAGCCCCCTAGTATGTTTATATTGTTGAAAAAAATTCAACATTTTTGACTCGTTTTCCTGGGGGCAAATGTAACGCTAAGGAGGTTAAAGCAACACGACACACCCACCCACACACAGCACCCCCTGCTGGCCGTTCATCCACACTGACACTTGCTGAGCTCTCTACCTCCTGGTCTTCAGTCCTTGTTCTGCCCCACATCTTGTTAGCTGTTATTTGTTGAGCTGTGCTCACTCTTCATCTTGTTATCTATTAACACACCTGTCAGTCACGTCCCACACTCACAGTGGTGTCATAAATGTCTATGAAACTCACGTAACGCATGTAGGTCGCCTAATAATCATTTGAATACAATACACCCCATGTGTCTTACGTAGGCACCCTTTTATCTCTTGTTTCGGTCATGTCAGAATCGTTTCTTTTGGGTATATAAACCCCTGGGTCTGGTTTGTTGTGGTACACAGCAATTTGAACTTCTGTCTACGCGCTTCTCTTTGACTTGATCCAACTGTGGAAATCACTCACCTTGTAAGTGTCTTTTAAAGCTTTATGGTTTAATGTGTACTGCCTGCTATATATTGCTTTGTAAATCATTCTTTATTGTCTTTGGTTGTACACCTGTATATACCTGTATGTTTCTTTTGTATTTATTTCAGTTTACAACGAGGTACGTCCAGTAAAAGACTTCAAGAAAGCTCACCCCTTGTTGTTTTTATCTGGATGTGCCGAATTGTTTAAGCTCTCTGCGGCCGCATTGCACGGACCGCATGGAGTGAGGCAGAAAAGTCCACTTTTGAAGATTCACTCCTGCTGGTTTTGTCTCCTCTGGTGTTTCTGCACTTTGCCATTTCTTCCCTGGCAGCTTCTTGCCAGCTGGGCAGTGTATCACAATACAATTAAATCTACAGTTAGGTCCATAAATATTTGGGCAGAGACAACTTTTTTCTCATTTTGGTTCTGTACATGACCACAATGAATTTTAAATGAAACAACTCCGATGCAGTTGAAGTGCAGACTTTCAGCTTTAATTCAGTGGGGTGAACAAAACGATTGCATAAAAATGTGAGGAAACTAAAGCATTTTATGAACACAATCCCTTCATTTCAGGGGCTCAAAAGTAATTGGACAAATTAAATAACTGGAAATTAAATGTTCATTTCTAATACTTGGTTGAAAACCCTTTGCTGACAATGACAGCCTGAAGTCTTGAACTCCTGGACATCACCAGATGTTGGGTTTCCTCCTTTTTAATGCTCTGCCAGGCCTTTACTGCAGCGGCTTTCAGTTGCTGTTGGTTTGTGGGCCTTTCTGTCTGAAGTTTAGTCTTCAACAAGTGAAATGCCTGCTCAGTTGGGTTAAGATCAGATGACTGACTTGGCCATTCAAGAATTTTCCACTTCTTTGCTTTAATAAACTCCTGGGTTGCTTTGGCTGTATGTTTTGGGTCATTGTCCATCTGTATCATGAATCAATGTGACTGCTGTATTTAGCTGGATTTGAGCAGACAGTATGTCTCTGAACACCTCAGAATTCATTCGGCTGCTTCTGTCCTGTGTCACATCATCAATAAACACTAGTGTCCCAGTGCCACTGGCAGCCATGCACGCCCAAGCCATCACACTGCCTCCCTCCACCGTGTTTTACAGATGATGTGCTATGCTTTGGATAATGAGCTGTTCCACGCCTTCTCCATATTTTTTTTCTTGCCATCATTCTGGTAGAGGTTGATCTTGGTCTCATCTGTCCAAAGAATATTTTTCCAGAACTGTGCTGGCTTTTTTAGATGTTCTTTAGCAAAGTCCAATCTAGCCTTTCTGTTCTTGAGGCTTATGAGTGGCTTGCACCTTGCAGCGCACCCTCTGTATTTACTTTCATGCAGTCTTCTCTTTATGGTAGACTTGGATATCGATACGCCGACCCCCTGGAGAGTGTTGTTCACTTGGTTGGCTGTTGTGAAGGGGTTTCTCTTCACCATGGAAATGATTCTGCGATCATCCACCACTGTTGTCTTCCGTGGACGTCCAGGTCTTTTTGCGTTGCTGAGTTCACCAGTGCTTGCTTTCTTTCTCAGGATGTACCAAACTGTAGATTTTGCCACTCGTAATATTGGAGCAATTTCTCGGATGGGTTTTTTCTGTTTTCGCAGCTTAAGGATGGCTTCTTTCACCGGCATGGAGAGCTCCTTTGACCGCATGTTGTCTGTTCACAGCAAAATCTTCCACATGCAAGCACCACACCTCAAATCAACTCCAGGGCTTTTATCTGCTTAATTGATAAGGACATAACGACGGACTTGACCACAGCTGCTCAGGAAATAGCCAAAGAGTCAATTGTCCAATTACTTTTGAGCCCCTGAAATGAAGGGATTGTGTTCAAAAAATGCTTTAGTTGTCTCATATTTTTATGCAATCATTTTGTTCACCCCACTGAATTAAAGCTGAAAGTCTGCACTTCAACTGCATCGGAGTTGTTTCATTTCAAATTCATTGTGGTAATGTACAGAACCAAAATTAGAACAACGCTGTCTCTGTCCAAATATTTATGGACCAAAACTGTATCTTTACCCATATGAATCCTTGATTATTGTTATTTATTACATTGGTTTATATTTTTTCATTTTTTTTTGTCCCCATCCCTACAGGGAACCCTCAATGCCTCAAATTATTGGCGCTACTGCTGGATTTTTCCAGGCTCAGATTCAGTGACTGAATTGCTTTGTTTTTGTCCCAGACCTCTGTGCCTGCTGCTTCTGTCTGCCATCTGTCATCATGTGCCATCTGCTAATGAAAACACCTCAGAGGAGGCAAAGACTTAAGATGGAGGCGTTTTTTATGTGTGTGTCTGTTTTTTTCCTCCTGCCTGGTTCTTCTTTCCAAGAGGAAGGCATTTAAGGGTCGCATGTGTGAATGACAGCTTCACAATTTACAGGTTGAGAGATCCAAAATTTATGGAATTAGCATCCTTAACGGAAGCACAGTCTGGTATCACATTGTAATTATAAATGAAGAGCTGTGGCATGCATTTTTGAGTTTCCTGAATATTATACTGTATATAAACTTAGAATAATCCAGACACGGTGACCTCACTCCAGCTCTCACGTTTATTATAATGTGCAATATCACGCACGTATGCATAGGGGACATTTTATTGGCTACAATGAGTTTAACATTTCCATCCTGGACCAAGAGATGGCGCTGTTACTGGCTGAACGTTCCTTTTTACCCACAGTTTCAAGCCTCATTCCAGTGTGGATCAATGACCCAGTTCAGTTTTCTCCCAGTAGGTCTTCCCCATCTGGCCTGACACCATATACAGCGCCACAAAGTCTTTGTTCATTTTGGAGTCAGAGAGCTCTCAACAACTGGAAGGAAACTATAATTGGTTTGTGGCTTCATGTGCCTGCTTGTTTTGGCCCTTTTTCCACCAAATATACAGGGTTTCCAACTTGGAGCCCCAACACTCTTTGGTTGTAATGTTATTCTTTCAGAACCCTTTACAGTGGCGTAGTCGGCAGGATACAGCAACAACAACTTCAAATCGACGTTAGTGAAGTCCTAAGGGAGGTGAAAGAACAAATCCAGCACCTGCAACTTCAGGTAGTCAGTCAGCACACAAAGTTTACAGAGGCAGCGACACGACGTTACACTTGAGGTCATGGGTCCAGATTAGGTACTTATTGCATCTTAATAATAATAATTATTATATTGATACATGCCCTGTGTTGGCTGGGATTGGCTCCAGCAGACCCCCGTGACCCTGTAGTTAGGATATAGTTGGATATAGCGGGTTAGATAATGGATGGATGGATGGATATTGATACATTTTATTTATATGGCACCTTTCCCGTCTTACTTTTCTCTGCCCTTTTTCCTCCAGATGGATGCATCTGAACCCAGGCTGGCCACGTTTCAATCCAGTACAGGCCAATCATAATGACTTATACATTCAAGGTGGAGTATAACTTCATTAATGAAAGAACGCATAAAAATACTTTATTGCCTTTTCAACAAAGGCACCGTATATCATAGACACCACACATAGATATTGTGAAGGCTAGGGGGCGCCACAGAGCACCAAACACAAACACACAAAACAGTCCCGGGTTCAAGTAAAGGGTGTTTTATACACAAAAATACTTCTGCACAATCAAATAAGCCAGTTGTTGTCTCTTCTTCCTCCTCCTCCTCTCGCTCTCTCTTTATCACACTGCTCTCCTCCAGTTGAGTGTTGCCTACCTTCCTCCCAGCTCCGACTCGCCTTGAGCAGGCCCTGTGGTCCTTTTAATTGAGAGTACTGTACTTCCAGTGCTAGGGTTCTGGCCCATTGGAAATACTCCCAGGTTATATGGAACTCCCAAATAACAGGCAGTGTATCTGCCTGCATCGCCCTCTTGGGGCACCTATGAACCTAAGCAGGGCTGGATTACTGGACTACAATTCCTGCCATTCCCAGCCGGTTTCCAAATGGGCACAGATATCCAGGACCACTGTCATCTAGGATCTGGGGGGAATAAACATCCCCCAGAGACAGCCATTCCTTTTTATTTTGGTCACAGAAAGTACTACAAATATGTCCAGTTGGGACACCTCTCCATCTGCCTGGGGCTTCCCATCCAAGTAAGGAATCTTTTTCTCCTTTGGTTGGGATGTCCATCCATCCACCTAGAGAATTTCGTTTGGGTGTGGCATCCTTTTCTCTCTTGGTCAGGATGCCTGTCTATCCACTTAAAGCCCCCTGTCTGAGTAACGAACCATTCCTTCTCCTGGTTGGGATGCCCGTCCATCCTGTGTGGCACTTATAGTATGAAAGACAGGAAATGTTATACAGAGCCTCCCGTTTATGCAAATGAAAGGAGATTGTAACTTCTTCTTCTTTCAGCTGCTCCCGTTAGGGGTTGCCACAGCGGATCATCTTCTTCCACATCTTTCTGTCCTCTTCATCTTGTTCTGTTACACACATCACCTGCATGTCTTCTCTCACCACATCCATAAACCTTCTCTTAGACCTTCTTCCTCTGTTCCTCTATCCTTAACATCCTACTCCCAATATACCCAGCATCTCTCCTCTGCACATGTCCAAACCAACACAATCTCCATCTTGAGCTGACCCTCTAATGTCCATATTTCTAGTCCTGTCCATCCATCCAGTGCAAATCTTAGCATCTTTAACTCTGCCACCTCCAGCTCTGTCTCCTGCTTTCTGGTGAGTGATCTCCAGCCCATATAACATAACTGGTCTCACTGCCGTCCTGTAGACCTTCCCTTTCACTCTTGCTGATACCCGTCTGTCACAAATCACTCCTGACACTCTTCTCCACCCACTCCACCCTGCCTGCTCTCTCTTCTTCACTTCTCTTCCACAATCCCCATTACTTTGTACTGTTGATCCCAAGTATTTAAACTCATCCACCTTCGCCAACTCTACTCCCTCATCCTCACCATTCCATTGACCTCCCTCTCGTTCACACACATGTATTCTGTCTCAGTGTTCCTACTGACCTTCTTTCCTCTCCTCTCTAGAGAATATCTCCACCTCTCCAGGGTCTCCTCAACCTGCTCCCTACTATCGCTACAGATCACAATGTCATCAGCAAACATCATAGTCTCCCATCGCACACCCAACTTGCGGGGCGTATGCACTAACAACATTCATCATCACACCTCCAATTTCCAGCTTCATAATCATCACTCTGTCTGTCACTCTTTTCACCTCCAGAACACTCTTGACATATTGTTCCTTCAGAATAACCCCTACTCCATTTCTCCTCCAATCCACACCATGATAGAACAATTTGAATCCCCCTCCGATCCACCTTGCCTTACTCCCGTTCCATTTAGTCTCTTGCATGCCCAATATATCAACCTTCCTTCTCTCCATCATATCTGCTAACTCTCTCCCCTTACCAGTCATACTGCCAACATTCAAAGTTCCTACCCTCAGTTCCACTCTCTTTACATTCCTCCTCTCCTCCTGTCTCCGGACACGTCTCCTCCTTCTTCTTCTTCTGCCAACAGTAGCCCAATTTCCACCAGAACCCTGTTGGCTAACAGTACTGGTGGCGGCCGTTGTTAACCCGGGGCTCGACCGATCCACTATGGAAATTTGTATTGTTGTCTGCATATTGATTTGGCATAACTTTACACTGGATGCCCTTCCTGACATAACCCTCCCCATTTATCCGGGCTTGGGACCGGCACAAAGAAACACACTGGTTTGTGCATCCCCTGTGGCTGGGTTAAATGAAAGGAGATTGTAACAATCCAAAATTTTTTAAAGTACAATGTTAAGTCAGAGTAGGCCATTTTTTAAGGTGTGTTTGCATAAAAAGGCACAGAGCAACAATTGTGAAAGCCCATATCTGTCCGTCTGTCTGTATGAAAAAATTCAAAGTGAACCGATTTTGTTGAGATGTGTCCCCCTTACTTATTTTTCAAAGAAATTCGTCGAGACGGCTCAATTTTCGTTCCGATATCTCAAAAGGGTCACACTGTGCAAAGTTTTAAATTTTCAAAATCTCCCATTGAAAAGCATTGGTGATTTTGCAAACTCGTCCGGTAAGAAAACAGAGAAACGTTCGGTGCGACTTCAATTCGGAATGGGTTTACTGTTTCAGTTCTGACCACGAGAACGGATGCCTGAACTTGTAGATTTTGTATTTTTTTCCTCTTTTATTCGCCACACAGCCGCTCAGATGCCCAATGCAAGCGAGTCAGATGGCGGGCCAAGCGCACGCCACCCCAAACAGCGGCCTCTGCTGGTGCTTTAGGTAAGTAAACTAATAGAGGACAGAAAAAGTCACCTCTCTGGAAAATAAATGGAAAGGGAAAGCAATCATGCAACCATATATAAGACTGAATCGATTGAGCTAATATTATCTGCAGGTTATTATCCATATTACTAACCGAGAATGCTAAACCGGATGATGGACGCAGGGACATCCGGCCATGGGCCGTAGCTGCAAAAAGACGTACTGCGCAGGCGCAAAAAGAGTCCGCGAGAGTTGGCTGAGGAGCCGAGAAAGGCAGACAAAAGAGGGCGAGAGAGGCGGATGAGGGTCCGCGAGAGGCGCAGGCGCAAAAAGAGTCCGCGAGAGTCGGAGAAAGGCGGACAAAAGAGGGCGACAAAGGCGGATGAGGGGCCGCGAGAGGCGGACAAGACCACAGAAAAAAGGAGTGAGCACATACAAAAAGGAGTCACAGAAATGAGGCGCAACAAGCACCGAAAAAAGGAAAAGGCACATAAAAAAGTAGTCAAACGCGGGCAAAGCACGAAACACATTGCACACGAAACTAAACACACCAAAAAAAAAGAACAGATGAGCGCACAACAGCAAGGCACGACCACCCCCCCCCCCCCCCACCCTACAGGCACAGGACGGGATGGGACGGGACACACACCAAGAGGGGGATTCAACAAGCCCATGGAAGACAAAAAAAAAGAACACAAAACCACCCCACAGACCCTACAAGCAAGGGACGGGACACACACAAAGAGGGGGATTCAACAAGACACAGGAACACAAAAAGAAAGAAGACGCTCGCGCAACAATAATCCTCACCCCCCCCCCCCCCACACACACACACACATCCATAAGAAGTGACACCCAAAGCCACATATTCTAAAGTGAACGTCAACACCTTCACACTAGGCAGCATAGGTGTCAGCATAGGTGGATGTCCTTTCAATAAAGCACTATTAACCGTTCAACTGCAGAAAAGGAAACATATTAACAGTGAGTGCGATCCTCCTTATTACTTATCCATATTTCACATGCTGAGAAAGAAACAAGTCATGAATACACGGTCACGGGTACAAAATGATTCAGAAAGGATAACAGGAACAAACACACGAACACGAAAGAAACAACAAAATAGACGGCGGAGCATAAAACGCGCTTCTGAAACTCCTGCAGAAAAAATGTCGCGGATCAAAAAACGCAAAGCACAAGTAACACCGTTACAGAGACGTGCCCAAATGGACAGACACAATGAACGTAGGGGCATACAGCGCGCGTCTCAAAGTGCTACATCGAAACAAGCACGATTTCAAAACGAAAGAGCTCGCGTCTCAGACATACAAAAAAGGGAGCGAAGAGAAAAAATAAATGAACGCTGACGTGTACAAAGCGCAAATGAACTGCCAGAAAAAAAGAAAGCAAGACTCCAAAAGGAGAAAGCTCAAATGACCGACATACAAAAACGGACAAGGCTCGATACAAACAATGCAAGACGTAGACTGAAATGGTCTTTGCGCGAAGCGGAGGCGAATAAATTAAAAGAAAAAAATAGCGCGTCCCAAATACTGGACATGCAACAACGTGGCACTCAAACGCCAAAAGCAAAACATGCACGTAGCGGACATCAACGCCAGACACATATTAAACGCTTAAGCCAAATGGCTGACAACGCCTTCAATAATGAATCCACTATTGAGGAAAATTCATTGGGATTAATGAATGTCTTTTGCAATCATTGTCATTCACTTAACTTCCCAGAAGAAACAACTGGCAATACAAATAATGAATTTACACGTTGTTGTCAAAAGGGGCAGATTAGACTGACTCCTTTACATTCTTATCCTGAATATCTACAGAGGCTTCTAACTAACGATGTACCTGAAAGTAAAAACTTTATATGAACTGCATTAGATCCTACAATAGTTCATTTGCTTTTGCATCTACCGGAGTAAATATCAGGCCACCAAAAGGCAATGGCCCATACTGCTTTCGCATATGTGGACAAATATTACATCGCATTAGAACAGTGCACCCTGAAACAAATCAACAACGCAAATATGCACAAATCTACATCCTAGATCCACATGACGCAATCTATCAACGAATGAACCTTACTGAAAACAAACAATGCACAAAGCTTATAATGAGAAACGTCTCTCATGTCATAAACAATCACCCATTGGCTAAGTCTATAAAAATGCTACATGAAGTTGAAAAGGAGGCCGATACAAAAGCAAATGCAGAAGGTATAGCGGCAACTACAATTGCTTTGGTCTTGATAAAGGACAAAGAACAAGATCCAAGACTAACCCGGCCGGATTACCACAACACAACCTTACCCTTAAAAACGGAACAATAATCATGCTATTAAGAAACCTTAACACTAAACAGGGTTTATGCAATGGCACACGGTTAGTCGTCAACACCATGACACACAATGTTATTCAAGCAACAGTTCTTAGAGGATCACATGCTAACAATACTGTTCTCATTCCTAGAATTGACCTTACGAGTTCTGACCTAGAATTACCTTTTACATTGAAACGCCAACAGTTCCCCATTAAACCTGTATTTGCCATGACCATCAACAAATCACAAGGACAAACCATGGACAAGGTTGGCATCTACCTCTCTGAACCCGTTTTTGGACATGGACAACTTTATGTTGCCTGCTCACGTGTTCGACGTTCATCTGATGTTAAAGTTAAAATTATAAATGATCCATGCCAAGGAAGACTCATTCAAGGACAAGACACCATCTTTACTACTAATGTTGTATACAAAGAAATATTCCAATAAAACATTACTCTATGCCAAACACTCTATTTTTTATTTCTATACGCATCATCCAAACCTGCACACTGTACTATATCTAAATCATACATCTCACTCTTTGTCATGCCCCAACGCCAGGGGTTGGCGAGCGAAGCGAGCAGGGGGCGAAGCCCCCTAGTTGTAAAGAACCGACGTTATCAACCTGCAGGTAAAGGCTGTTTGAACTCATTAATAACACGGAAAAGACGCAGCTGCCCTAACTGATATAAAAACAGGGACGGGTTTTAAAATGGACAGTGATGTCGGGGACTGGGGTGGGCTTCAGCGGCTCAAATCCCTGGTCTCTGGTGCCCAGCCGTCCTTGTGATGTGCACAAACAATCACGACGATCCTCTGACCTTTTTGCCCATCGCGTGCCGTTTCTATTCCTGTTATAAAATAAATCAGTTTTTTTCGAACTTTTTATTTATTTATATAATTTCAACAAATCACTTTGTTTTAACTAATAAGAGTAGCAAGATGGTGAGCTTATTTCCGTTCCTTTTCTCCTTTCATAGTGTTAATACTGATTTAATGATAGTTTTGCAAATTTTGAATTAATAGATATTTTTCAGTTGCTCATATTAAATGCTACTTTATTGGGCATTCTTTCAAAACTGTTACGTTTAAGAAAACTGAACACCATTTAGTCGCAGACCCCCTAACATACAGTCGATGTCATTGTCTTGTCACTTGAATTGAAGTCTGCTGTGTGTGAAGGTCACTGAGCCACTTCATGTGCTCCGTTTTAAACTCCATTTTAAAGTGCAGCTAAAGAGTGCGGATTTAATGTCGTCTACTAACTTGTGGAATTGCATTCTGTTATCGCTATTATGACTCATTGCTACAAAACTATTTAATAAACAAAATGTAATTGAATGACTCTTGGATGAAATAAATAAAGAAAATGCGAAATGCTTCAACTTTTGTTATCAGTTCACGTAGTCGCCAAGCACACCTGAATGTTCTGCCATGCCGATGCTGTCTAACCTATTTATGTATTTGTTTTCAGGGATTTCTCAGGTAAGAAGGACGGAAGTTTCGAGGTAAGGGTCTTATTCTCAATACTCTTCGTGTCCGACCCCTCAGGGACGTGCGGTCAGGGTCGGCAGGTGATAACATAAAACAAATGTGTCCACTAGTCCGTGCTATAAATTTGTTTTCTGTATGATTCCAATAATTTTGATCATTTTTATACTTAAAATCGCTGAATTTGCGCAGTTACTGTTCAAATACAGGGGACTGTGCTCTCTGTCACACACCAGGTTGATGCCTGCAACTGGCGTGTGCCTGTCGCTGTCTCTCTGTATGTCGCCAATATAATGTTTGCAGACATGTTTATTATACACCCTGACTTCCCACAGTCTGTCTAATATATTTAATGAATGTGTGTGACATATTTAGTCTTGCTGATTGGACACAAAACAGCAGTGAAAAGGCACAAGGTGAGGCAGACAGCACCGTGCTGCCCTGAAGGGGGCGCATGTGAGTCCAACAGGTGTTCGTTGCTGCTGTTCTTCCACGCAGAGGAGCCGATAAGTTAGCGACATCAAAAAGTCAAGTGCACAAGAGCGCTCCGTTTATTTTTATTTTTTGTTCCGACTGACTGCCAAAATGGAAGATTAAGATTTATAAAACTAAAGGAAAATAAGGAGGGACTTTTACAAGAAAGTGACAGAGATTTTTGTGGTGAAGGACAGGCGCATGGACTTCATTTACAAATAAAGGGTTAAGACCACAAACGATTTTCAGTTTTATAAAAAATGGGATCAGACTAAGAAAAACATCCATCCATCCATCCATTTTCCAACCCGCTGAATCCGAACACAGGGTCACGGGGGTCTGCTGGAGCCAATCCCAGCCAACACAGGGCACAAGGCAGGGAACCAATCCCGGGCAGGGTGCCAACCCACCTCAGGACACACACAAACTCACCCACACACCAAGCACACACTAGGGCCAATTTAGAATCACCAATCCACCTAACCTGCATGTCTTTGGACTGTGGGAGGAAACCGGAGCGCCCGGAGGAAACCCACGCAGACACAGGGAGAACATGCAAACTCCATGCAGGGAGGACCCGGGAAGTGAACCCAGGTCCCCAGATCTCCCAACTGCGAGGCAGCAGCGCTACCCAGTGCGCCACCGTGCCGCCCCTAAGAAAAACAGATATCCAATATTTAAAGTTTTTTGTTTTTCTTGTTATCCTTTTGTTGAACAGTCTATTAAAATTGATTGAAGCATCAGAAATAAAAGCTTTTAAAAACAACTATATATTTCAATTGAGGTCAAAATTGAAATCCGTTTTTTTCTGTACACCACTCAATACTTTCATTTGTATTGAAGGAGTATGAATTGTGGAATTGCAACGGCAAATTTAGAACACGTGGAGGGTGAGGAGCAAATGAGCTCTCTGTGCTCTCTCTCGCCGCTATAAATGTAACGTTCTTTCTTAGGGTTGCCAGACGTCCCTCCACTGAAAAAAGTATAACCTCCATTCAACTTAAAATAATTAAGGTAATCCATCCATCCATTTTCCAACCCGCTGAATCCGAACACAGGGTCACGGGGGTCTGCCGGAGCCAAAACCCAGCCAACACAGGGCACAAGGCAGGAACCAATCCCGGGCAGGGTGCCAACCCACCACAGTAATTAAGGTAATGATTCACACTTAATATTTTCAATCTGAACCTATATAATTCTTTTTATCTTATTGACCCCACAATTATTAAGTTGAGGCAAATCACTTAGACTGATTGGGTGTAATTCGCTTGTTTTATACTGAAGTAAATCTATTTTTTCAGTTGTTACAATTTAAAATGGTTTCTTGTTTTTATGCTATTAGAAATATTATTAACATAATATATTCCAATGCTGTACTTTTTACATTTATTTAAGTCTAGTGCAATTGCACAAGCATTTTGCAGTGTAAATCTTAAATATACAATAAAAAATTATTAAATGTTTCTACACCTTTCTTGAAAGTATGTTTTATTACGAGTCCTTATACTTAAAATTAACAGTTGAGAAACTGGGTTACTTACCAGAAATCCTACGTTATAAAAGTCTGCTGCTGAAAATGACCAGACCTGTATAGCCACGTCCACTCCACTCGGGAAAGTCTTCTTCTTTTTTGGCAGTTGGAAAGTTTGACCGGAAGAATATACAAACGGCCCATCCCACACAGCACACGAACAACCTGAAATATTAGGTTAACTGAAATAGGATGTTTATGTTTATTCCCTCCACCATAACTTACTTTGGTACAAACAATTTTTTTTACTTTGATTGAGATCTGAAACCAAATATTTCAAGCTACAACAACTAAATGACTAATCTTAAGTTGCTTGAAAGAGACAATTTACTTTGAATGAACAACATCAATGTTATACTTTTTTCAGTGTACGGGACATGTCCCATATTTGATAATTTTGTCCCCTGTCCCGTATTGACCTTTCAGGGACACCCAAATGTCCCGTATTTAGTTCATTTTCAAATTTCGTAATACAAATATATTTTTACTACTACTACTTATTGCACTTAGTTGTAACTTTATAAGTAATTATACAGTTATCCCTCCAGAGTTCCAGAGCCACCGGCGAAATAAGAAAATCCGCGAAGTAGAAACCATATGTTTATATGGTTATTTTTATATTGTCATGCTTGGGTCACAGATTTGCGCAGAAACACAGGAGGTTGTAGAGAGACAGGAACGTTATTCAAACAATACAAACAAACATTTGTCTCTTTTTCAAAAGTTTAAACTGTGCTCCATGACAAGACAGAGATGACAGTTCAGTCTCACAATTAAAAGAATGCAAACATATCTTCCTCTTCAAAGGAGTGCTTGTCAGGAGCACAGAATGTCACATGGATAGAGAAAACAATCTCTAGCAAACAAATCAGCGGTGCTGTTTGGCTTTTAAGTATGCGAAGCACTGCGGCACAAAGCTGTTGAAGGCGGCAGCTCACACCCCCTCCGTCAGGAGCAGAGAAAGAGAGAGAGAGAGAGAGAGAGAGAGAGAGAGAGAGAGAGAGAGAGAGAGAGAGAGAGAGACAGAGTTTGTTTTTCAGTCAAAAATCAATACGTAAACTTCGAGCTTTTAAGTATGCGAAGCACCGTGCAGCATGTCGTTTCAGGAAGCAGCTGCACAAAAGATAGCAATGTGAAGATAATCTTTCAGCATTTTTAGACGAGCGTTCGTATCGTCTAGGTGTGCGAACAGCCCCCCTGCTCAATCCCCATACGTCAGGATCAGAGAAAGTCAGCGCAAGAGAGAGAGAGAAAAGTAAGCAATCTAGCTTCTCAGCCATCTGCCAATAGCGTCCCTTGTATGAAATCAACTGGGCAAACCAACTGAGGAAGCATGTACCAGAAATTAAAAGACCCATTGTCCGCAGAAATCCGCGAACCAGCAAAAAATCCGTGATATATATTTAAATATGCTTACATATAAAATCCGCGATGGAGTGAAGCCGCGAAAGGCGAAGCGCGATATAGCGAGGGATCACTGTACTTTCTTTTCTCAGATTCTCTTGATGAAAATAACCCAAATGTAACAAGGACACTCGTGTCTGCTGCCTGTTTGCAACCAGTGGGGTAGCTGGGTTTGGCAAGGGGGGACATCTGTCCCCGGGTGCAGCATTCAGGGAGCACCAAATTGATGTTACGAAATTTTAGAATGAAATGTTTTCCATTCTTAAATGCACTAAAAAGTAAATAAAAAAAACATACCCAACAGACAATAATTTATCCCCTCCACTACTCTAACATGCTCGACTCCCACCCAGAAACATTATTGACGTTATTAAACAGGTCGCGCGACTGACATGAGGCATTAGTGTATCTTTGTCTAAGTTGTGGCAAACGCCATTTCTGTGTGCCAAGTGATTTGTGTTTATGTGTTTGATAGAAAATTGATTGGGCTGTGGTGAAGTATTATATTATTATATCCAATGTAATGTTTAAGTTTTTGCAATGTTATATTTGAATAATATTTTAGAATAATTATATTTTCGAACTACCATTGTTGTCTTAATTATTTTACTTCGTTCTATCTTTATAAATTTAGCGAAACCATGAAAATATACGCATAAAAGTGTTTTACAAAATTAAAATATTTAAAAATTTAAAACTATTTAAAATAAAAAATATGATTTTTTTTTCTTAAAATACTATTATTTTAAATACATTTTTAAAAAATTTCTTTCCCTTCCCCATTGCATTTTGGCAAACAGGAGGGGGTGCGAAATCGTTAGGTAGGCCTCTGTTTGCAACTTATTCAGTCGCTCTGGTTGGCTGAGGACGGAGACGCTCTTACTGTTTGGCTCTCCAGCCGCACTGCTGTGCAGTTCAACATACAGCGACTGTCAACAAAGTGAGTTGTTACTACTTGCCACGGCCCACACGGCCAACTGCCAGTATTAAAAAATAATAATAATATTTCTCTGTTGTTTGTACTAGATAAATATTTTCAAATTATTTCACTTTTACAAATTTTTTTTAGCATGTATTAAATAATTTTCAAATTAATTTACTTTTGTTTTCCTCATGTCCCATTAAAATTTTTGCTTTATGTTTTTAACTTATGTCTCTACTTTTATATAATATATTGGTCTGGGTGTGTAAGGGGCATATATAAATTTATATATATAATAATACAGTCATATGAAAAAGTCTGTGACCCCCTCTCAGCCTGCATAATAATTGACTCTCCTTTCAACATTAAAGATAACAGTGGTATGTCTTTCATTTCCTAGGAACATCTGAGTACTGCGGTGTTTTCTGAACAAAGATTTTTAGTGACGCAGTATTTAGTTGTATGAAATTAAATCAAATGTGAAAACTGGCTGTGCACAAATGTGGGTCCCCTTGTCATTGTGCTGATTTGAATGCCTGTCACTGCTCAATGCTGATTACTTGGTTGGATGAGCTCATTAAACCTTGAACTTCATAGACAGGTGTGTCCAATCAGGAGATATAAAGGTATTTAAGGTGGTCAATTACAAGTTGTGCTTCCTTCCCTTTGACTCTCCTCTGAAGAGTCACAGCATGGGATCCTCAAAGCAACTCTCCAAAGATCTGAAAACAAAGATTGTTGAGTCTCCTGGTTTAGGGGAAGGCTACAAAAAGCCATCTCAGAGGTTTAAACTGTCAGTTTCAACTGTAAGGAATGGAATCAGGAAATGGAAGGCCACAGGCACAGTTGCTGTTAAACCCAGCAGGTCTGGCAGGCCAAGAAAAATACAGGAGCGGCATATGTGCAGGATTGTGAAAATGGTTACAGACAACCCACAGATCACCTCCAAAGACCTGCAAGAACATCTGGCTGCAGATGGTGTATCTGTACATCGTTCTACAATTCAGCGCAATTTGCACAAAAAACATCTGTATGGCAGGGTGATGAGAAAGAAGCCCTTTCTGCCCTCACGTCACAAACAGAGTCGCTTGTTGTATGCCAATGCTCATTTAGACAAGCCAGATTCATTTTGGAACAAAGTGCTTTGGACTGATGAGATAAAAATTGAGTTATTTGGTCAGAACAAAAAGCGCTTTGCATGGTGGAAGAAGAACACCGCAGTCCAAGAAAAACACCTGCTACCTACTGTCAAATTTGGTGGAGGTTCCATCATGCTGTGGGGCTGAGTGGCTAGTTCAGGGACTGGGGCCCTTGTTAAAGTCGAGGGTCGGATGAATTCAACCCAATATCAACAAATTCTTCAGGATAATGTTCAAGCATCAGTCACAGAGTTGAAGTTACGCAGGGGTTGGGTATTCCAACAAGACAATGATCCAAAACACAGTTTGAAATCTACAAAGTCATTCATGCAGAGGGAGAAGTACAATGTTCTGGAATGGCCGTCACAGTCCCCTGACTTGAATATCATCGAAAATCTATGGGATGATTTGAAGCAGGCTGTCCATCAAATTGAACTGAACTGGTGAGATGTTGTATAAAGAATGGTCAGAAATACCTCCATCCAGAATCCAGACACTCATCAGAGGCTATAGGAGGACAGTGTCTAGAGGCTGTTAGATTTGCAAAAGGAGGCTCAACTAAGTATTGATGTCATATCTCTGTTGGGGGGCCCACATTTATGCCCCTGTCTAATTTTGTTATGATGCATATTTTCTGTTAATCCAATAAACTTAATGTCACTGCTGAAATCCTACTGTTTCCATAAGGCATGTCAGATATTAAAAAGAAGTTGATACTTTGAAAGCTCAGCCAATGATAACAAAAATCCAAAGAATTAAGAGGGGTACCCAAACTTTTTCATATGACAGTATAGAGAGAGATTTTGAGAGTGTCCCGTATTTCTAATTTTCTAATCTGGCAACCCTATTCCTTCTAAATATGTACCTTACCTCTGTGTGTGTGTAAAGAATTCTGATGAGATATGAAACATAACCAGTTGTCAATGTGCAGGCTGTCAATTGAATAGTGAACAGGCTACTCTTTAAGGTTCATATATTTGTAGTCACCAGCCATGAACCTCACCGCACGTCACTGAGACCCCTGTAATGACTCTCTAAGGATGAGGAAACATCGAGGCTTTTTCTTTTTTAATATTTTGCATACAGGTATTTGTGTACGTGACGCTACCGCCATCTGGTGGACAAATAAAAAATTACAGCCGCGGCATTCTTGGATAAAAATGACACAGCATATGAAACATTCATTGCGGAGTTTCATACCTCAATTCACGTTTAAATTGTTGTTAATGCAGACAAATTACACCAATTGTTCACTTACAGAGAGCTCACACTTGAACCACTGGATATTAAGATGGAAGGCCATTACTGTCACCCAAGCATGTCCATAAAGTAGAATTTCTAAGTGACAGTGGGCAATACATCCTTCAGATATGACAGGAGAAGACCAATGTGAATGGCCAGACTACCACTATACCTGATCTACTCTCCAACTATAACTTCTATACAGGGAAGTATGGTCGGCAGTGGTTACTTACAATAATTTGGCTTTTATGTCCCACATGTTACTACATTATGATTGATCTGGCAGCACAAAATGACAAAGGGGGGAAGCCTCCAAAAGAGTCCACAAAACAAATTTCATCCCTTGGCAAGCCCAACCCCAAGGAAAAGGTAGGCTTCAGGTTGACGAGGCCTCGGAATGGAGCTCAGGCTTTCAAATTCAGAAGGGTGTCTTACCAGAAGGAGAACCGTGAAAACTCCAGCTGAAGAACAGACAGATCCACCAGTATAAAAGAAACGGTTTATTTAAAAAAAAAAAGGCTGTTAATATAGCAAAAGAAAGCAAATGGCTTCCAAATCAAAATCCACCAGAGCAGGCTTTCTTTAAGTATGGGTGGTGGGCTGCCACCATTTGGTCGCGAGTTACTGTTGTATTTAATGGTAATGGGTGGCAGATGATTTGTCGATTGGTTGGCAGTGGGTCACAGCAGGTTAATTAAGCAGCTAACGTTGCTCCATCACTTGTCCTCCATTCCGCAGAATGATCCATCATGATTCTTCAAAGGGTGCCCAATCTCTTATAATTGGCCAAGTTTAAGAATCCCTGCACAGAGCAATCCAAGTAAAAATAACAAAATGAGTCAAAAACCAGAGCCAACAAAAATGAAGGAAAACACAATACTTACAAGGCCCTGTGGTGCCCTGTGCCCTTGGACCCCATCACATTTCAAACCCTGAGCACCTTGAAGTTCATCATGAGGTCCCAGTGAGAGAACAAGAGCCAAAGACCACAGTTGTCTGTAGTGTAAAACATGCCTGATCTTTATTACATCAGGTGCATGTAGTAATAAGAGGCATTGCAGTTGTCATTCCAACAGATGGCACATCACAAGCATTTATAATAATTAAATGCATTTCTACAATGCATATGTCTCTGTTATATACCATTTGGTGTGGGAGACATAAAGTAGTGTTAATATTTGTGACACGTCAGCTGTTGGACTGAAATGGAAAAAGCAACCAGACAGACACACAGATACTTATCCTTTAATTAGTGTGACCGAGCTGTGATACCTTTGGACGATGGGTTGAAGTGTTCAATATAGAACTCAGTGTTAATGTTTGCACTGTACCACTCAATTTGTATGTTTCTGTTATGTACACTTTATTGTGAGATTTGTAAAAGCAGTGTTCATGTTTGCAGTACACCATCTGTTGGAATGATAAAAGCAATGTGTGTGTTTGTGTTATATACCATTTGGTATGAGATTTGTAAAAGCAGTTTAAATGTTTGTGATGTGCCATCTGTTGGAATGATAAAAGCAATGTGTATGTTTGTGTTATATGCCATTTGGTATGGGAGTCGTAGAAGCAGCATTAATGTTTGTAATGCACCAGCCATTGTTGTGACAAATGCAATGCATATGTCTTTGTTATATACGATTTTGTATAAGATTTGTAAAAGCAGTTTAAATGTTTGTGATGTGCCATCTGTTGGAATGACAAATGCAATGTGTATGTCTGTATTATATGCCATTTGGTATGGGAGTCGTAGAAGCAGCATTAATGTTTGTAATGCACCAGCCATTGGAGTGACAAATGCAATGCAAATGTCTTTGTTATACACTATTTTGTATGAGATTTGTAAAAGCAGTTTAAATGTTTGTGATGTGCCATCTGTTGGAATGACAAATGCAATGTGTATGTCTGTGTTATATGCCATTTGGTATGGGAGTCGTAGAAGCAGCATTAATGTTTGTAATGCACCAGCCATTGAAGTGACAAATGCAATGCATATGTCTTAGATGCCATTTGGTATGGGGTTTGTAAAAACAGTGTTAATGTTTATGAGGTGCCATTTGTTGGAGTCACAGAGACATAGCAACCAAACAGACACACAGACATTTATCCATTTATTAAGATGGACATCATCAGCATACAGTGAAATATATTATATCATATATATTTTATATAAAAAAATATTACAGTGCAATAGATGACATCTTGTATAACAGTGTTTCATGTGCAATAAGATTTTATGTTGAATGTTTGTGTTCTACCTCATTTCTTATCTTACCATTTCCATTTTCTTTTTGTAATTATATCTATTTATATATATACAGTATATATTTTTTGACACCGCAGGAACTACACCTAATTTCATTGTATTTGTTACAATGACCATCCATCCATACATCATCCAACCCGCTATAGCCTAACGACAGGGTCATGGGGGCCTGCTGGAGCCAATCCCAGCCAACACAGGGTGCAAGGCAGGAAACAAACCCCGGGCAGGGTGCCAGCCCACCGCAGTGTTACAATGACAATAAAGATATTCTGATTCTGATATGATGATCTGATTTGTTTATAAGGATTGGTGAAGAATAATCTGAACTACGAGCAGTTATGGCCAAAGGCTCCAATGATAATGCAAATGGGAGAGGTGACAGTGGACAACCCTGCCTGGTCCCTCTTTTCATGTGGACTGGGGAGCTCATTTTTTGTGAGTACTACTGCAGAAATTGAAGAATATATTGATGTTATCATTCCAAAAAACCCTGAACCAAATCCCATACAATGCAGAATACTCCAAAGATAAAGCAACCCAGTCTACCAAATGTTTTTTTTTAGCATCTAGTGATAGACTGTACTGCCAAAAGTATTGGGATGCCTGCCTTTACACACCCGTGAACTTTAATGACCTCCCATTCTTAACACATAGGCTTTAATATGGAGTTGTCCCCTCCTTTGCAGCTCTAACAGCTTCAGCTCTTCTAGAAAGTCTTTCCACGAGGTGTAGGAGTGTATTTAGGGGAATTTGTGACCAGGAGAGCATTTGTGAGGTTAGGCACTGATGTTTGTTAGATGTGAAGGCCTGGCTCGCTCGCAGTCTCCGCTCTAATTCATCCCCAAGGTGTTCGTTCTATCAGGTGGAGGTCAGGGCTCTATGCAGGCCACTCAAGTTCCTGCACACCACACTTGCTCCTCCATTTCTTTATAGATGTTGCTTTGTGCACTGGTGTGTGCCCAGTCATGTTGCCATCCCCAAACTGTTCACAGCAAAGTTGGGAGCATGAAATTGTCCAAAATGGCTTCATATGCATTCCTTTTACTGGAACTAAGGGGTCAAGCCAAACCCCTGAAAAACAACCCCACACCATAATCCCCCTCCACCAAACTTCACACTTGGCGCAATGCAGTCAGGCGAGTCCTGTTCTCCTGGCCAGACTCATCCATCGGATTGTGTGATTCGTCCCTCCAGAGGACACGTCTGCACCGCTCTCAAGTCCAGCGACAGGCGGTGGGGCTTTACACCACTGCAGCCGATGCTTTGCATCGCACTTGGTGATGTCAGGCTTGGCTGCAGCTGCTCGGCCATGGAGACCCATTCATTCCAAGAAGCTCTCTCTCTACGCTGCACTGTTCTTGAGCTTTTGGAGGTCTGTAGCTATGGATTCTGCAGAACGTTGGCAACTTTTGCCCACCTCAGCATGAGGTGATTTGATGTGGCCTACCACTTCATGGCTGAGTTGCTGTTGTTCCCAATTGCTTCCACTTTGTTAGAATCCCACTAACAGTTGACCGTGGAATATTTAGTAGCAATGAAATTTCACAAATGGACTTATGGTACAGGTGCCATCCTATCGCGGTACCAGGCTTGAATTTACTGAGCTCCTGAGAGCGACCCATTCTGTCACAAATGTTTTGTAGCAGCCGTCTGCATGCCAGGGGGCTCGAGTTTGTACACCTGTGTCCATGGAAGTGATTGGAACACCTAAATTCAATGATTTGGAGGGGAGTCCTTATACTTTTGCCAATATAGTGTAGAACTGAACATGCAAAAGGGAAAAGAAGCCACCCCATCAATAATGTGCAAGAGACGACAGATATTGTCTGAGGCAAAGTGACATTTGGCAAACCCAGTTTGGTCTGGGTGGACCAATTTGGAGTTTGAAGGCTAAGGGAAAATATTTTGACATCTACATTTATTACACACAAGGGGTGATAACTAGAACATAGAAGAGGATTTTTGTTATGCTTAAATAAAACAGAAAAAACTGCTGTGTTTAAATGAGGAGAAAACCCAGAAGAGGCAGCATGTTGTGCCAACATTGCTAGCTAAACAAGTGATGATTTTCTAAAGTGCTTTTCATAATCGCAGGCTGTTTTCCACAATAATTCATATTTTTAGCAATTTACTTTTTCCAAGCACTATAATTAAATATTCATATTAGAGAAAGCAGTATCTGAGGCTTTGTGGACACATTTAATCAAATGATTAAATAAAGCGTATTCCTCTCAGCTGTGTAGTTTAACATTTACCCCATCTAGTGGCAGGAAAGGGGAAGTGCTGGCTGCTCTAACATGGGCTTGATGGTACTATTTTTTATTTTTATTTTTTGCCTGAAGTGTATGACATCTAGCGGCGTGTCTCTGTAAGTGCAGTTCAGATGTGTCAGGTTTAGATAGATAGAGTTTATATACAACCTATGACACTTAACTCTTTTAGGGCTAATTTTTTTTTCCAAAAACTAACTTTTTAACAAAAAATATTTACTTTTGACAAATGTTACTGTCTTGCATGTTGTATGAGCCTGCATACTCTTACATTACTCATACATAATGTGAATTTCCCCTTGGGATTAATAAAGTATCTATCTATCTATCTATCTATCTATCTATCTATCTATCTATCTATCTATCTATCTATCTATCTATCTATCTACTCTATCTATCTATCTATCTACTCTATGATTTCACAGACATATCACATACATTTTACACAGCAAAGTCCTGCAAAGTCTGATCTCGCTCAAAGCAGCCAATTTCAGTCATTGGCACATTGCACTGCTTACAATACGTGTTGCTTTGGTGCCTACTTTTCAATTGTCTGTTGCTGCACTTTCTCACATATATTGTTAGTGTGTACTGTAGAGAGACAAGTCACCCGTTTGCCATCGTGCCATGTCACTGCCACCAAGTTTTCTGCCCGCATGAAAACCGTATTGTCACCTCTTTTCATCTTCAGCCTGTCTGGCTTCATGTGTCTCCTGTTCACCCTCACTGTGCCACAAGCTCCAATTCCTCTGCTCTGTAGCTCCATGAACAATTCTGGGCATGTATAAAAATTGTCCAGATGTACACTACGTGACCCAAATGTTCATAGCCCTGAAGCAGCTCCAGCACAACCTGACTTGTCAAGGGACAGTTCTCTGTTTGAAAGAAATACTTTCCTGTATATGTAATTACTTTCAGGCAGAAACCAGTGTTTGCTTCTGCCAGTACAAAATCCTTTATGCCATACTTTGTGGGCTTGTCTGGCATGTACTGGTGGAAAAAATTGTCCCTTTTATTTTGTCATAGATTCATGCACAGACAAATCACAGCCAGGCTGATAAAATTGTTTCTATGTTGGTTCCACAATGTCAAGCAGGGGCTGAACTTTATGCATGGCGTTACAGCCTGGCTCACCCCATGGGATTTGCTTCTGTTTATTACAGAAGTGAATAAAACTTTGCGGCATCACGTACCTATCATCACACTGCATAACCTGTAAAAAAAAGTCACCAGGGGACAAAGCACGTTTGGACCAATGCTCCCTGAAGTTGTATCACCAGTTCTGTCCCATCTCTATTTGTAATGCCACAGCGCGCTTCATCTCGTCTTTTGTTGTGGGTTTCCACTTTGAAAAACGAGAATGCGATGCAAGCACAGCCCACGATTCAAAAAATTTCACTGCCTGCCTGTTTGTCTCGTCTGACAGTAGCTGAAAAGCAGCATCAGGAGAGAGCAGCCTGTAGTAGTTCAGCAGCTGGTGATCTGTTGTGTCCAACAGCAAGCCATGCTGTCTTGTGAAGTCCGGTAGCCAGATCGGCTCTCAACGGATCAATGTCTGGGTATTTATCCCATGTGAACCTTGCCGTAGATGCATCGGCTGCGCGAATGCGTTCAGCTGGCAGCGGATCTGGCACGGCATCAGCTGGTGTCCGATCAGCTGATGCCGGCTTCTCACTCTCTTGTTCGATCTCCTGATCACTGTCAATAAAATCCGATTCTGAAAAATCAGAATCCGACTCTGCGATAATGCGCAAAACATTGTCTGCCGAGTGTTTTCTTTTCTGCACTTGCTTCGCACCCTTGTGACATATCGATGCCATCTTGCCATTGTTTACATTTCGCAACTCACGCACACGCAAGGATTAGTTGCCGAGTCAACGAGTCTAGCATTCCTCCAAGCACAGAGGGAATGCCTGTGACGTGACAGTGAGATTTGTCGCCATTAACAGCTGATTGTCGCCCTCTATCCCTGGATGTCGACTTTTGTCGACATTTGCCCTCAACCCCTCCTGTCGACAAAAGTCGACATCCGCCCTAAAAGAGTTTTAATGGAGTATCGCAGTGCTTTTATTCTATTGCATATTTATACTATTTATATTTTTATAATTTTTAACCTTTACCATCCGAGGGGAAGTAAGTGACTGAGCTCCGTCGTTACCCTCACCACCCAGACCCAACCATTAATCCGCTATTCCATTATTTGCTGCCACCGCATTGTTTTCCCACCGTTATCGCTCGGCACAAACCAGCCCTTATTATTTTTATCATAATCAAAAATTATCGATTCTTTCGTAGAATCAAAACACTCGCGAACAGTTTTCGTATATTTTAGAAGCAAATGAGAGCACTAAAGGTGGATACAGATAATCAACAAACAACATATTTTACATTTTTTGTGTTTTTAAGTGGTGAAATTGCTCGTTTAACGCAAATGGTTAAGGCAAAGCAGATGCATTCATCCCATTAAAATTTTAACTTAAATTTAATAACTAAGAAGTACATAATATTTTCTGAATAAATAATTGTTTGTCAAAAAATGTTTTATTCACAGCAGCCTGTACCTATGCAGTGCCACGCAGTGGGTATGTGGCACCCTTTTGCAAAGTATTTGGCACCCCCAATTTTCTTGAAATATTATTAATTTTTAATAAAAGAGTCCACGAGCCATCGAACAATTTTTAAAGGGACCGCCATGCAAGAAATTCTAAAGAAGTTTGAGAACCGCTGTTCTAGAGACAGTGCTTTCTTACAGCAACGGTGAGCACCAACACGACAAATGGATCCCTGTACAGGCTAGGGGGGCCGTTGTGAAAATGAAACCAGTACAGTTTTGGAATATCTCTCTATTATATAAAAACATCTTGGGTCGAGACGTGATCTTCTGGGAAAGACACTTTGACGTCCCGCGAGACTAGACTTTACAACCTTTGGAAGCAAGTCCCATGAGACAGTGACTTTTGCAAGATCCTACAAGATCACGGACATCTAACCTCGCAGTTGTTGGAATGCTTTTGGCAGACACTCTTCATGTGCTCTCAGCTCTTAAAAATTTTATACGTTCTAGATGGCATGTCAACGACTAAGCAAAGAAGAGAGATCAGCACGTCGAAAAGGGACACCAAAACGTTGGAGAGAAAAGAAGGCAAAAAAGAACAATAATAACCTATGTGCAAATTCTGAAAATAAGGAAAGTAATAATCAGCCCGGACCAAATGGGATTGAAAACCTTACAGGTCCAATCGGGGTCAGAAATAAAAGACTTCATAAAGACGTTCAAAAACATTGGCGTGATACACATGCAGAGCACGAGCAGGAGACGAGATGTGATTTTCTCAGAAAGACACTTATACGTCTCGTGAGAAAGAGACCGGAAATAAAAGACAAAGAGTAGATGACAAAGTAGAATGTCGTAAAGAATTCAAAAATGTTGGCGTGGTACACATGCAGAGCAGGTTAGAGATAATGAAAGTACTAAAATTACAAAGTCTCAAAAAAAGTATAGTAAAGATCACATTAGCGCAAACAAATGGAAATTACTCGGTGAAATAACAGAACAGCGAAAACAGATTGAATATACTGTTCGGATTTAAACTTTAAGTCGGAGATTTGTAGATCCTGCGGTGGGTTGGCACCCTGCCCAGGATTGTTTCCTGCCTTGTGCCCTGTGTTGGCTGGGATTGGCTCTGGCAGACCCCCGTGACCCTGTGTTCGGATTCAGCAGGTTGGAAAATGGATGGATGGATGGACTTGTAGATCGTCTAATTCGTGTTGCCAGCGAGAATTAAAAGATTCCAAAAATGTTGTTGCGGTATGAAGTCCCGCGAGACAGAAACTTTTAACATGAGATTCTTTCAAGTCACGCCCTACTTACAACTATTTTCAAACAAGACCACGGGGTCCTCTAACCTCTCAGTCGTGGGAATGCTTTTGGCAGACAAACTTCCTGCGCTCTCACCTCTTATAAATTTTAGCAGGTCAATAATTTCATATGTTCTAGATGACACATCAATGACGAAGCAAAGAAAGAGCATGGACAAACATTAGAGAAAATCGTTTTATTTATTAGAGAGAAAGAAACGATATTCACTCACAGGAAGTTGTATGTTGCGTTGTCATGATGCAAGTCCAAACACGGAATCAAAATTCAATGCCATCTTGAAGAAAAGTTAATTCCAAATATTGTTTTTACTAAAGTTTTAAAGTTAAAGTGAAAATAATGCATATGTAACAATTCCCATGAAAATAACAATCTCTTTAATTGTATATCCAGTAAACCAAACCCTGGGATGGGAGAGCGGAGCGAGCAGGGGGCAAAGCTCCCTAGTAAGATAAAGAATTTCAGGTACCCCAAAGGGTCAGTTTTTTATGTTTTGATAGAACAGAAGCTTCTATAACAACAACTGTGGTATGAATTAATATTCTATATTTGTACTCTAGTTTTGTTTTCTATTATATTTAAGACCTGGTGATAAGTTTTGCCCAATTGTTGTCAGTTAAGATATTTAAAAAACATATATAATATGTTGCTATTGTTTTCTTACAGTGTTTTTTCTTTTAATTACTAGCCACGCTACCTGTCAAATAAAAGGTAGTAGAGTCAATAAAAAATATTTTGATACCTTTGGTGCAGTGAACTCACCACTGACTCAGTGTGACCCTGAGCAAGTCGTTTCACCTGCCTGTGCTCCAACTGGAAAAAACAAAAGAAATGTAATCAATTGTATCTCAAAAGTTGTAAGTCATTTTGGATAAGGGTGTCAGCCAAATAAATAAATGTACAGTAATCCCTCCTCCATCGCGGGGGTTGCGTTCCAGAACCCCCCGCGAAAGGTGAAAATCCGCGAAGTAGAAACCATATGTTCATATGGTTCTTTTTATATATTTTAAGCCCTTATAAACTCTCCCACACTATTATAAATATTCCCCGCACAATTATACAGCATAAACCCTTTGTATTTTCTTAGATATTAGGTAAGATTCGTTGAAATTATGTATGTAAACACAGTTTATATACAGTAAAACCTAAATATTATTTTAAAGATATCGAGCGTCTCCAATATCACATGTTACAGCCATTACAGGCCACCAGCAATAAATACGTACAATGTAAGAAAAATTGTATACAGTAAAATGTGTGTACAGTGACACTAAACTATGTACATGTAATAAGTACTGTACGTAGATAATTAATTATGGTTACTCACCAACAATGACACGACAACTTGTCCGATAACGATGAGTTTAATTTTGCGAATTTTTTCTTTTGTGAATTTCCCCTTGGGATTAATAAAGTATCTATCTATCTATCTATCTATCTATCTATCTATCTATCTATCTATCTATCTATCTATCTATCTATCTATCTATCTATCTATTTATCTATCTATCTATCTATCTATCTATCTATCTAATTTTACTGCACAACAAAGGAGAGCGTTACAGTTCTTCTAAAGGATCCTCTTCAGGCGACTGTGTAGCACCGCCGTTGTTCTCCTTCCGGCACTCTTCAATCCAAATCCCTAAAGCAGATTCCATCCAGACTACTGCCTTATCACGTCCACTTGCAACTCGTTTTGCGCCCTGGTTAAAGGACACTGCGGCCGTAGATCTTATATGCTTTTACTCCTTTTTAAATAAAAAGAATCGTGGACTCATTGATGCCGTAATGGTGTCCTGCAGCGGTGTAGCTGTTCCCTTCCTTCAACATATCCAAAACTTTTACCTTTTCTGTAATCATTTGCATCTTCTGTTGGCGCTTGGACACGGCCCCTGAAGCAGTAGCAGGAGCACGTTAATGCTGAATGAGTGAGATGAGACTTCCTGGTTAATGCAGCACTCCTTTGCTGAGCCAATCAGCAGCACACAGGAACTTAACTGTGTGCTCTGATTCGGTAGCTTCTCAGGCATCCGCCAATAGCGTCTCTTGTATGAAATAAACTGGGCAAACCAACTGAGGAAGCAAGTACCAGAAGTAAAAAGACCCATTGTCAGCAGAAATATATTTAGACTAGGGGGCTCCGCCCCTGCTCGCTTTGCTCGCCAACCCCTGGTGTTGGGGATGGTGTCTTCTCCTTGAATGAGTTTTCCTTGGCATGGATCATTTATAACCTTAACTTTAACGTCAGATGAACGGCGAACTCGTGAGAAGGCGACATAAAGTTGTTCATGTCCAAATACGGGCTCAGAGTGGTAGATGCCAACCTTGTCCATGGTTTGTCCTTGTGATTTGTTGATGGTCATGGCAAATGCAGGTTTAATGGGGAAGTGTCGCCGTTTAAGTGTAAAAGGTAATTGTAGGTCAGAACGTGAAAGGTCAATTCTAGGAATCAGAACAGTATTGTTAGCATGTGATCCTGTAAGAACTTTTGCTTCAATAACATTGTGTGTCATGGTGTTGACGACTAAACGTGTACCATTGCATAAACCTTGTTTAGTGTTAAGGTTTCTTAATAGCTTGAGTATTGTTCCGATTTTAAGATTAAGATTGTGTTGTGGTAATCCGGCTGGGTTAATAGTGTTCAAATATTGTAAGGGTAAATTAAGATCGTCATTGTCGTCATCAGAGTCAACTTTGTCAGAGCTTAGAAACAGCTGTGCCTCTCCAGGAAGTAATGCAATGACTTGGTTATTTATGTGAGCAACATTAATATTTTTTGGACATAATATAGTCCGTTGTGTTAAAAGGGGTATTTGGTCTAATGAGATTGCTGTTCCAAATATCTCCGTAACTAAGTTGTCGCAGATAAAGGCTTGAGAAATTGTAATAATATCTGCGTGAAGTCCATCTGTATTGGTGAGTGTCCCATCTCCCAGTTGTGATAACCAATTGTTATATTCTGGATGTGGACATCGCATGTTTTGTACCAAGTGTATCTTTTGAAAGCAATGCCAATTGTCCGCGTATTTTAAGGTGGACTGAACAATAGCTGAGTGCACGGCATGTGGAACAATAGGTAAGCACTGTCTAAAATCTCCTCCTAATAGAAGTACCTTTCTTCCAAAGGGAATATTATTATTCATCAACGTTTGTAGAAGTTTATCAATGGTGTTGAGTAAGTGACTGGATGCCATTGTACATGCATCTATAATTAACAGTTTTGCAAGACGGATGTCACATGCATTGTTAATGTTCATTTTCATAGTGGATAGCGATGTTTCTGTGATTGGGACCGGTATTTTGAATAAGGAGTGACATGTGCGACCATTTATTAACAAATTAGCTGCCACTCCGGTTGTAGCTGATGCGATAATTAACTGTTGTTTTGGAGCCTTGCCTGCTTGTTTTCCGGCATTTCAGACGCACGTTGTAGACGTCTGCGTTCATTTATTTTGTCCCGTCGCTCCCGTTTTTGTATCTCTGTGACTTGAGCTCTTTCCTTTTGAACCCGTGCTTGCTTCGCTTCAGCACTTTGAGACGCGCGATGCATGCGTCTACATTCATTGTGTGTGTCGCAGGTTCGTGTTTGTGGTCCCGTTACTCGAGCCGTATCGTTTTGTACCCGTGATCGTGAATTCATGACTTGTATGTTCTTAATCGTTAGTAATATGGATAAGCAATAAGGAGGATCGCACTCACTGTTAATATGGAGCCTTTTCTGTGTCCATTTTTGTATGTTGGTCAGTTGAGCTTTCTCTTTTTGGAGCCTCGCCTGCTTGTTTTCCGGTATTTCAGACACGCGTTGTAGACGTCTGCGTTTATTTATTTTGTCTCTTCGCTCACGTTTTTGTATCTCTGTGACTCGAGCTTTTTCCTTTTGAACCCATGCCCGCTTCGCTTCAACACTGTGAGACGCGCGCTGCATGCGTCTACGTTCATTGAGTCTGTCCATCTGGGCTCGTTTCTGTAATTGTGTTAGTTGAGCCTTGCGTTTTTGGATCCGAGACATTTTTTGGTCATCGGTTTCAGAAGCGCGTTGTAGGCGCTGACATTTATTGTTTTTTTTCATGCGGGTACGTGTTTGTGGTCCCGTTACTCGAGACGTATCGTTTTGTAGCCGTGATCGTGAAATCATGACTTGTTTGTTCTGTATCGTTATTAATATGGATAAGTTATAAGGAGGATCGCACTCACTGTTAATATGGAGCCTTTTCTGTGGTTGTACGGTTAATAGTGCATCATTGTAATGAGATTCACCTATGGTGTGTAGTTTGAAGGTGTTCAGATGACGTATGTTTAATAGGGACATTTCGTTTCTTCGTATTATTACCCATCAGGTGTTGTGCCTGTATATGTATTGTAGTCCGGTCTCTTGTTGTCTATGTATGACGTCGTTTGTTGTCGTGCGTTTTTTTTGAGGGGCGCGTTGCCTCATTTTTTTATTTCTGTTAGTGGAGGGGGGCTTTGTGTGTCGTGGGTGTGAATCCTCATTTTTGTGTGCGTACCGTTTCGTGTGCTATGTGGCGCTTGCGTCTGACTCCTTTGTTTTTGGTGTGCTAGGGGCGCATCGCCTCATTTCTTATTTCTGTTAGTGGAGGGGTGCTTTGTGTGTCGTGGGTCTGAATCCTCTTTTTTGTGTGTGTCCTGTTTCGTGTGGTATGGGCTTCGTGTGGCGCTTTGTTGCATGGGTCTGTTGCTATGGGCGCAGCGCATCATTTCTCAGTTTCCGGTGCTTGGAGGGGGGCTTTGTGTGGTGCCTGCACACTACATCTTTTGCGTCCACGGCCCATGTCCCTGCGTCCATCCGGTTTACCATTCTCGTTTAGTAATATGGATATGCTTACATATAAAATCCGCAATAGAGTGAAGCCGCGAAAGTCGAAGCGCGATATAGCGAGGGATTATTGTAATGTCTTGCCCTACATGTACCTCCAACACCTTTCCTCTGTATTCATGGGTGTCTGAGCAACACTTCACAAAATACAATCCCCCCGGTACAGGCTTTGTGCTGATGACATTGTGTTGTGTAGCACCAGTCAAGAGGAAGTGGAGAGGAACCTGGAAGGATGGAGAAGAGCTTTGGAAGACAGAGGATTGAAGATAAATAGGAAGAAGAAGACAGACTATCTAAGGTTTAATGATGATCAGAATTCAGAAGTTAGCCTGCAAGGAGGGCTACTGAAAAGAATGGAGGAGTTTAAATATCTAGGACCAGTGGTAGCCCCAGACAGAAAACTAGATGAAGTCAAGTCAAAGTCAAAGTGAATTTTATTGTCATCTCAACCATATATAAGTATACAGATAGACGAAATTGTGAAGCTCAGGGTCCACAGTGTAACAACATGAAGTGCAAATAATAAATTAAAAATAGATTTAAAATTTAAATTTAAAATCAAAACACAAGACAAGACATTGTGCAAAGACAAGACAAAGAAGTAGCAGCAATATTGACGTGTAGTTAGCAATATGAACTTTGATGCAATGTATGGTATTATGCAATCTAGATACATAAATATAGTCAATAGATATGTAATATAATAAATAAATAAATAATAAATATAGATAATACAGAAATGATCAGTGTATGATAATAGTTGTTTAAGACTTGTAAACAATGACAGGTCAGAATGTTTCACAGCAGAAGGATATCAAGAGTGTCAAAATCCTTCAAGGTCAGTATGAGATTTTCAGTTCTTTTCTATCTGCACACTCGTCTTTACAGGACAGTGGCCTGCATGTATAAAAGTTCTGTTGTTAGAGGTGGTTGAGGCCGCGTGGAAGATCCCAGTGGGCAGCCTGGTGTTAAGGAGTTTGACAGCTTGGAGGTAAAAACTCTCCTGCAGCCTGGTAGTTCAGGCTCTTATGCTGTTGCATCTTCTCTTGGATGGCAGAAGTGTGAAAAGTCCATGTGAGGGGTGTAAGGGGTCCTGCTCAATGTTGCAGGCCTTGCGGACACTACATTTGTAAATTATGTCCAGTAGTGAAGGGAGAGGCACCACAATAATGTTCTCTGCTCTCTTCACTATCCTTTGCAGGTGCTTGTGGTCGGATATGTTGCAGTTGCCATACCAGACCGTGATACAGCTGGTCAGGACACTCTCAATGGTGCCTCTGTAGAAAATGGTGAGGATGGAAGGGGGAAGACTTGCTCGCTTCAGTCACCTCAGGAAGTGTAGTCTCTGCTGCACTGTTCTTGATTAGTGATGATGTGTTATGTGTCCACGTAAGTTCCCCAGTTATGTGCACACCGAGGAACTTGGTACTCCTAACAGTTTCCACATCTAAACCGTTGATGCTGAGTGGGATGTGAGCAGGATGTGATTTTCTGAAGTCCATGATTATCTCTTTTGTCTTGTCGACATTGAGAGATAGATTGTTGTCTTCACACCATGCGGACAGCCGTTCCACCTCATCTCTGTATGCTGTTTCATCATCCCTGCTTATCAGTCCCAGCACCGTCGTATCATCCGCAAACTTAATGATGTGGTTGGTGTTGTGCGTGGCTGTGCAGTCGTGAATCAGCAGGGTAAAGAGCAGTGGACTAAGCACACAGCCCTGCAGCGCTCCAGTGCTCAGTGTTATGATGCTGGAAGTGTTGCAGCCCATCCGAACTGACTGGGGCCTCTCTGTCAAGAAGTCCAGGATCCAATTGCAGAGGGTGGTGTTCAGGCCCAACCTTCTCAGTTTTACAACCAGTTTTTGAGGGATGATTGTGTTGAAGGTGGAGCTAAAGTCTATGAATAGCATGATGTGATAACTTATAGAGTGTGGTGTGGATGGAACAACTAGAAGAAGGTATCAGGAGTATTGTGTGATCAAACAATTAAAGTGAAGGTTAAAGTTCAGGTTTTAAAGACAGTAGTAAGACCACCAATGATGTATGGTGTTAAGATATGGAAAGTAAAGGAAACCCTGGAGAAGAAGTTGGAGGTGGTAGAAATGAGAATGTTGAGATGGATGTGTGGAGTTACAAAGAAGGACAGAACAAGAAATTGGACAATCAGAGGAACAACAAAAGTGCAAGAGATGTCTAAGAAAGTGCAGAAGCGTAGGCTGAAGTGGTATGAACATGTGATGAGGAGAGACAATGAATACGTGAGCAAAAGAGAAATGAGGATGGAAGTACAGGGGAAGAGAATCAGAGGGATGCCATCGTGGAGGTGGACGGATAAAGTAAAAGAAGATTTGAAGGAAAAGGGCCTGACTGGGGTGGAGGTGCAGGTCCAAGTTGTTTGGAGAAGGTTAGTCAAGCACATCGACCCCACACAGAAGTGTGAAAAAAAGTGACGAGGAAGGAAGAAGCTTCTATGAACCCTTCTACAGGAGATGCTTTACAAGCCAGCATCCATAATGCTATTTGTCACCCAGGATTCTGCAAACTGGACTTTTGTAAACATGAGAAAGGTGTCTTGTCAGGCCCTGGTGTCCTCAACCTGAGACTGGAAAGAGGGAGACCAGGGCCAGTGGAGCAGTAAGGAAGGCTGACACAAAGGTACAGTTCAGAAAATGTGCAATTTATTATGCAATACATAGTGTAATAAAATAGACAAAAACGTTTTAAATGTGCACTTTCGAAAATGTAAAGAGTAATAAAAATGTCTTTAAAAAGTTCCATATAAAAAATGCATAATAACCATCTCGATTAAAAAATATTCACAGTCTTTGAGAATGTACAAATCAAATTCAGTCTTTCTAATATGCAAATCAAATATAAAAAGAATCACTCCATTAAGAATAAATTCACACACTGCAATAGTCTTGCCTTCCCTCTCCAAATCTCAAACGGACACTAAGCTTTCTCTTTAAAATGAATTCAATCTCACCTTTGGTTTAGTGCGGCAGCTTAACACTGAACTGTCTTTTCCTCCAAACTCTCTCACAGTCATGACACCTACACCATCAGGAATACAGCCAGCTTCTCGCACATACAACTGGACCACCTCAAACTGCACCCTTGCGGGACTTTTATAATCTTGATCAGCCATCAGCTAACAAGGGTCTTGTCACACCATCCTCCTACAAGAGAACTGTGCGCGCGCGTCCTCAAGCATGATTTAAAGGCTGGTTTATACTTTTATACTTGACGTGTCTGTCCGCATGGGCGAAAATGACGTCAGTCACGGAGACACGCCCCAAGCGTGAGGAATCAAGTTAAGGAGATGCGATTACGCGTTGTGTATCCTCACTCACAAGAAAGCGCATGCGCGTGTTTACGAACGTTACCCGGTTATTGTTGTCCTGCTTTAACAAAGGCGCACTTTCTAAAACTTTGCCGGCTTTTCCCTTTCTTGCCGCTTTCATTCAATTTAGTGCCAGCAAGCAAGTACAAAGGCAGCAGACAAGTGGCGGATGATACATCAACCCTAGGGTGCCATCCTTCCAAGAACGCACCAGCCTTTTGCCCCTAAAAGGATGCAGGTATGTGGCCTTTTATTGAGCCTTGTTTTAAAAGCAGAAAACTAACAGGGCGCGTTTAAACTGTGTTTATTAGGACAGTAAAAGGAACACTTTTACTTTTTTCTTTCATTCAGAAAGCTTGTGGGAGCACTTGTTGAATTAAATTTGTCAGTTTAATTGCATTCTCACGATGTGTGCAGAAAAATCAAACGGGTTTCCACCAACAAAACACTCACGGAACAACAGAACAATGAAGAACTGTTTGGAGACGCCGTCACTTTGTGTCTTAACTTTTTACCTTTTTAGAAAGCGACTTGTACTCCCAGCCTCCTGTTTCCAAGTCACAGCTGTCCGCGAGAGTTTCATGTTGATCGTCAACTTCGCCAAAGCCTTTTTTGCAGTAAATATGTTCCTTTCGCTGAATATTTTCCTGGAAATTCATCCTGTGGTGAGCTTCAGCGATTTTTTTTTAACATAGCGCCCTCGCCCCCTAATGCTTTGCGAGGACAGCATGACCCCACAGAGCTGTAGCAGCCAGGCACAGAAAGTTCATGCTTGAGTAGTGTATGCCCTAGTGAGCAGCTTCAGGCATGCCTGATGTCACCATCAAATTAGTAATCCAGCAGGCATTAAAATAAAAATAGCATAACCTTACAGTATTCTCCATTGAGTGGTCCATTAGCTGACCATAATGAGAATATTCGGAGACTGGATATATTATACTGAACTATGCTAGCTGGCCAGTGTAATGGCATGTGGCTAATGTCCATGCATAATTAGCCATGTGCTCAGCTAGATCTCCAGACAAGTCTTAAAGGAGCCCTTGGTCTCTCAAAGACAGAAAACATGCAATCCTGTGAAATAATATGAAAGGTTTCTTATTGTTTATAAGGCGTATCTACCCATCCATCCATCTATCCATTTTCCAACCCGCTGAACCCGAACACAGGGTCACGGGGTCTGCTGGAGCCAATCCCAGCCAACACAGGGCACAAGGCAAGAACCAATTCCGGGCAGGGTGCCAACCCACTGCAGGCGTATCTACCATCTTCATGAAAGAAGAAAGTGCAAAACAACTTCACAGAAGTCCACTACACCTAATACCTGCACTAACTCTTTGAGCACAATTATTTATTTATATATTGTCACACAAACGAGTCGCAGACATCATGAAGTTTTTGGGGCAGCTACCTGTATATTGTTTTCCCAGATGCATAAGTTGCATTTTTAAATGAGGGATGTTCATAGAACAGAGTCCAAAACAGAACTGCTTTGCATTGAGACAAGATGGAGGTTTTAACGGCTAGAACGGGAAATTACGTCATCGGTGCTGGAACCGGAAGTGACGTCTTCATGCCCAGAAGTGACATCATCGTTGGAGCCAGAAAACCGGAAGTGATGTCTTCATGACCTGGACCTGGAACTAAGCGGGATTTCCTGCGAATGGTCTGCAAGAGACTGAGAGAGATAGTTAGCACACTCCGCCGCCCCCTGGTCGGGTGTAGAATTACTATTATTTAGGCCCTTTAGCTGTTTCCCATGCACACGTGTGTGACAATATATATATTGTTAGACACTAGGGGTCGTCTGTTGCCCAACAGACAGATACACAGGACACAGAGTAAAAGCACTAAGAAGTATTTTAATAATTCTGTTCTTAATAATAGTGCTCTTCAAGCACCACAGCCTCAATAAATAGACAAGTAAATCACAAATACACAATATTTTTTCTTTCTTTCTCCTCCACACCTCCAGGCAAGTGTTGTCCACCTCCTTCCGACTCTGGCTCGCTTGCTGGGTCTTCATCAGTACTTTTTATAGTCCTCAACCCGGAAGTGCTTCTGTCCTTCCGTTCACGTGACTTGCTAGCACTTCCGGGTGTGAAGGAGAACTTGAGTTTTCTTCAGCCCGGAAATACGTCTGGACTTTTGTCCCCGTGACTGGGTAGTACTTTTGGGCTATGGGTGAGATGTGACTCCCCAGGTTCTTTTGCAGCATCCCCTGATGTTACCCACGGTACCCAGCAGGGCTTTTGGTATTGAACTACATGTTCCATAGTGCCCTGTGGGAATCCGGGGCACCGCTGCACTCCAGGGAAGCTGCCATCTAGCGTCTTGGGTGAAGTACTGTCCCAAAGAGGTTGCCTTCCCTCATCCATCCACTCTGTGGGTGTCCCGGCCAGGTTGAGCTGCTGGCCGTCTATCACAATATATATATACTGTATAGCTATTCTGGAGACTCTTTTGCAACTGTTCACATCAAATGGCTACCCAAAGAAATTCATCAGAGAATGCTTACAAAGGAGATGCCAGAGGCCCTAGCAAACAATCAGCTCCAACATGATCCCCCATTCCTCCTGGCACACATTTCCTTATCATCAGAGGGTATCAGAAGGTACAGTACGTATCCTGTCTAGATCAGGCATCAAAATAGCGCACAAGCCAACAAACGCTGTACACACAGTGCAAGAAATCGTCAGTAGAGACAGAACATGATTTACAGCATACAATGTGATTCATGCCCACTGTATACGTGAGACAAACATCAATAACACTCGCTACACATACACAGGAATATTGCAACAAACTTGAAAACATCTGCTTTGCGATCTATTGCAAGTCATAGTGAAAAGCAATTCATTGCTTGGGTGGTATGTTTTTAATTATGGCACAATAGAATGTGACAAAATCAAATGTCCCAGTTGCATACTGTAATGGATGGTATGCAGGGACTGGACTCCTTTTAATTACCCAGCCAGTGATAAATGAGCACAAAGAGTGAAAGAAGGTTCCCTGTCTTAGCCAGGAGGGTGGCAGAAGATGCCAGTACTGGAGTGGGCGTGCTGCCATCCCGGCAGAGTTGGACCGAAAAACAATATCCAGCCAGAGGCCAGTGTGACGGAAGGACAGGGAGAGATAGCCTGTAGTCCTGACAGGGTCCTCTGAAATGCTAGACAGCAGCATCCCTAAGTTCAGATTCCTACTTGAACACCTACAGGGCATGCTGGGATCTGTAGTTCCATGGGGCAGCTATGTTGGGTTCAATGAAGGCCACCATAGGAAGCTGCTCGGATTATAAATTCCAACTCTGCGGGGCTTCTGTCTGACCCAGAAGTGCTTCCAACTGACTATGCACCAGCATTGGAAGTACTCCCGGGTCCAAGACTAAGGAAGCCACTCAACTGCCTCCCGGTGAGCTGGTGTTGGGAGTGGAGGATGAGCAAAGTTCGTTTGGGAAGTGTGGAGGAGAAGAAAGAGAGAAAAAAGAATTGTGTTTACGTCACTATTGAAACCTTTTGGAAAGGTATTTGTGAAAATAAACCTGTAACACCGCCTAGTGGTCACAATATGTATTGCATTTCATAGTTGTTAGCACATTTTTTTTAACTCTTTTAGGGCTAATTTTTTTTTTGTTTCTTTTCTCAAGGGGTTGAATATTTTTCCAAAAACTAACTTTTTTAAAAAAAAGAACACAAAGCAATTGAAATCAACAAAAAATATTTACTTTTGACAAATGTTACTGTCTTGCATGTTGTATGAGCCTGCATACTCTATGATTTCACAGACATATCACATACATTTTACACAGCAAAGTCCTGCAAAGTCTGATCTCGCTCAAAGCAGCCAATTTCAGTCATTGGCACATTGCACTCTTTACAATACGTGTTGCTTTGGTGCCTACTTTTCAATTGTCTGTTGCTGCACTTTCTCACATATTTTGTTAGTGTGTACTGTAGAGAGACAAGTCACCCATTTGCCATCGTGCCATGCCACTGCCACCAAGTTTTCTGCCCGCATGAAAACCGTATTGTCACCTCTTTTCATCTTCAGCCTGTCTGGCTTCATGTGTCTCCTGTTCACCCTCACTGTGCCACAAGCTCCAATTCCTCTGCTCTGTAACTCCATGAACAATTCTGGGCATGTATAAAAATTGTCCAGATGTACACTACGTGACCCAAATGTTCATAGCCCTGAAGCAGCTCCAGCACAACCTGATTTGTCAAGGGACAGTTCTCTGTTTGAAAGAAATACTTTCCTGTATATGTAATTACTTTCAGGCAGAAACCAGTGTTTGCTTCTGCCAGTACAAAATCCTTTATGCCATACTTTGTGGGCTTGTCTGGCATATATTTGCAGAAAAAAAGGTGTCCCTTTTATTTTATCATAGATTCATGCACAGACAAATCACAGCCAGGCTGATAAAATTGTTTCTATGTTGGTTCCACAATGTCAAGCAGGGGCTGAACTTTATACATGGCGTTACAGCCTGGCTCACCCCAGGATTTGCTTCTGTTTATTACAGAAGTGAATAAAACTTTGCAGCATCACGTACCTATCATCACGCTGCATAACCTGTCCAAAGCCACCAGGGGACAAAACACGTTTGGACCAATGCTCCCTGAAGTTATATCACCAGTTCTGTCCCATCTCTATTTGTAATGCCACAGCGCGCTTCATCTCATCTTTTGTTGTGGGTTTCCACTTTGAAAAACGAGAATGCGATGCAAGCGCAGCCCGCGATTCAAAAAATTTCTCTGCCTACCTGTTTGTCTCGTCTGACAGTAGCTGAAAAGCAGCATCAGGAGAGAGCAGCCTGAAGTAGTCCAGCAGCGGGTGATCTGTCGTGCCCAACAGCAAGCCATGCCGTCTTGTGAAGTCCGGTAGCCAGTTCGGCTCCCAATGATCAGTGTCTGTGTATTCCTCTCACGCGAACCTTTCCGTAGATGCATCGGCTGCGTGAATGTGCTCATCTGGCAGCGGATCAGCTGGCGCGGCATCGGCTGGTGTCCGATCAGCTGATGCCGGCTTCTCACTCTCTTGCTCGATCTCCTGATCACTGTCAATAAAATCCGATTCTGAAAAATCAGAGTCCGACTCCGCGATAATGCGCAAAACATCATCTGCCAAGTGTTTTCTTTTCTGCACTCGCTTCGTTCCCTTGTCACATGTCGATGTCATCTTGCCATTGTTTACATTTCGCAACTCACGCACACGTAAGGATTAGTTGCCGAGTCAATGAGTCTAGCATTCCTCCAAGCACAGAGGGAATGCCTGCGACGTGACAGTGAGATTTGTCGCCATTAACAGCTGATTGTCGCCCTCTATCCCTGGATGTCGACTTTTGTCGACATTCGCCCTCAACCCCTCCTGTCGACAAAAGTTGACATCCGCCCTAAAAGAGTTAATGTTGGCACAAATAATCTTACATAGTAATAAGAAGATACTTTTGTTGTACAAGTCATATTTCCTTCAGGAGGAATGGAATAAATCTCTTTTGATTAACTAATCAAAGTTGTATTCATAAATAATGTGCAAGAAATCTTAATCAAATGAATTATGGATTCATTTTTTTCTTCATTTTACATAGCTATACTGTATTAAATCCTGTACTTTCCTTTGACCTTTTCAAAACTTTTATTTTTCACGCATATTTATCTCAGTACAAGACAGAAAGTAAGCGCTAGCATTTAAAGTGTTACGTATAAGGAAGGGGCGGGCTGTCGTCCTCGTATCTGGGACTGGTTGATTCCCTTCCCTTTATTTTCAGATACTTTCCCCCACATCCTTGTCATGGTTCTGCATGTTTATGCTTTGTATTCTCTGCTTAAGCTCCTTTTTTCTGTCTTCTTTGTTTAATTTCAAGTGTCTTTTCTACATAAGTATATTCTCTGTATCTTTATTGTATTTATTTAGGTAGTACGTGTCATGTTTCATTATTGCGTCATTACTTTTCTGTATGTGGTCATGTATTCTCTGAGGTCCCTTGTTGTGGGAGGTTCTGCCAAGAGGTGGGGCCACCTGTCTGTCTTCATCTTTGAACCGCACATAACTCTATAAAGGATGGGGTGACCGACTGGTCTGCTGCGGTTCATTGCTGCATTTCTTGTTGTTGGTGAGCTCTTCTGTGTTTTGCGATTCTCTGGATTTCGACCTTTTTGCTCTTTTTGGATTTCTGTATCTAGTTGCCATTTGGGCATATCCTTTATTCCTTTTGTGCTCTTTGGAGTAGTTCTTTGTTACAGAGCTTTTAGTAAATACATCTTTCATTTTTGTAAAGATTCTATGTCTACCCCTTAAATATAGCCAAAGGTTGACAGTTGACATATTCTCTTTTGGGGGCATCTTCCTACAACATTTGTGAATTTATTAGTAGTTGTAGCCAGTTTTCCCTTTTTGAGGGCCTGCTCCCCTGAAGCCAGCAGGTCTCCCCTGGAGAATGGTCAAGTTAAGTGTGGCTCTGCTGGGGGCACCAAAGGGCATGGCCTGCTCCCCAGCCTAAATGGAGGCCCCTGTGGATTTCGCTTGTGAAGAACTCCCACCTCACAACACCCCAGGTTCTTTGCCTATCAGTGTCTGTTGCTGCACAAAATTCTTTACCCAGAAGTGATAGGGTTGAGGGGCATGGGACATTGTCTGGGGGAGCTTGGGTGGTGCTGTGCTTGAGTATCACGTGCTATTACATTTGTGACAGCCAATGAGCTCACTTTAGCCTGATATGATTTGAAAAATGTAATTATTTTTTTAATGTGTTACTCTCAATTATTTTGAGTGATCTAGCACTCGTTTTGTTTTTGTGCTCCTGAAACTCAATTCTGATTTTTAATTTTTTACGTATTTTATCAACCTTTATGTTTATACCCAGAAAAAAATGAGCTAAAACATTGAATATTTTCAACAACAAAAAATGTTATGTGTAACAGAAACATGTTGTCACCAAATAACCAGACAAAAATAATCATAAAGTTTTTTGGGGAATATTCCCCGTATAATCTCCTGCCTTGGAGAAGTTGAAAAAAAGTTTTGAAAGTGGGTCAGTTGCAAAAAAACTACAGTCGACAATCCGATCATACAAAGGGCTGGTTTATATATTGAGTATACAAGAAATAATTCAGACAAATTGGCGTGGAAGTGACGTCATTGGGGATAGACGGAATTGACATCATCAAGGAATGGCTGGAAGTGACGTCATCGGGGACGGATGGAAGTCACGTCATTGGGAAATAGCCGGAAGAGACATCATCAGTGGAGGACAGAAACCAAGTACAGTGGAACCTCGGTTTGTGACCATAATTCATTCTGGAAACGTGCTCGCAGTCCAAAGCACTCGTATATCAAAGTGAATTTCCCCATAAGAAATAATGGAAACTCAGATGATTCGTTCCACAACCCAAAACTATTCATATAAAAATGATTAATACAAAATATAAAGCAAAAATACATAAAACAAGTTAACCTGCACTTTACCTTTGAAAGGAATCATGGCTGGTGTGAGTGAGTTTCTAAACTCTTGTGGGATTCCACCCAACGGGACGACATGCGGAAGAGCGTCCCAAAGCAATCGCAGTCTCCCAGCGCTGTAGCAGTTCACCATTAAAGTGAATCCGAAAAGATGCTATCAGTGCCTGCCGTCGATGGGTGATACAAGGAACAAGGAACATTATAAATGCGCAGGGCACAGTACTACTTGGCCACGATCCTGCCCGACTGCTGTGTCTGTGTATAGGAGAGTGGCAGATCCTGCTACAATAAATAACCGCACTGTTGCTGTTTCAAGCTGAATAAAGCTGGTGTTGCTAAAGTACTGAGACTCAGCTTCATGTTTTGGGGTGCAAGACGGGGACTCACACGTCACAGCACACACACACGCGCGCGCACACAGTCACAATGCTGTAGTAAACAGTATACGCTTGTATGGATGTTGACCATATGAGTGAGGCACACCGACTCAGACGGAGAATAGGAGATGATTACCCACAATCCCGCAGAGAGAGAGAGAGAGAAGAACCATCAGCTCAGTTGTGATCCCATGACACTCAGCAGACAAAGCGCATACATACAACTTGTATTGCAAGACCTCGCTCGTTCATCAAGTCAAAATTTATTAAAAATTTTAGCTCGTCTTGCAAAACACTCGTAAACCAAGTTACTCGCAAACCGAGGTTCCACTGTATGTGATTTGTTTTCTTCTGATTTTAGTGGGGAATCGCAATTAATCTTCAGTAGGTCTGCAGGAAGAGAAGACAAAGCATTAGTACTCATTTCCAGCCTTCTCAGCCTCGTACTTTCACTGTCTTTTGGACCCTTTGGCTGCCCCCTAATGGTGCGTGTGTGACGCATGTAAATGCCAAAATGTCAACATAATTGCAGTAGGAAAGGTCTGTGTTGTGTCCACTGCAGTACTGATGCAGGTTTAGATACACTGCACTTCATGTGATACGTTTTGAAAAAGTCAAAGGCGCTGCTCAAGTAGAAGTTGAAAGACTTTTTGCTAATATTTTTTCTGTTGCTTGGGCATGACAAGGTAGAATGTCAGAGCCTGACCCGCACGATCATATTGACTGTACTTGCCACCCCACTTGGTCCCTCTACTGATGCGGAGTATCAAGTTCCAGATGTAGCCAGAGCTTGCTTCTTACAGCATGTAGAACTTCATACCGAAGCGTGCCCATTTGGATGTGATGTACTGTATTCACGACAGCCTCTCCTTGTAATCCATGTGACTTTTGTCAACACTTATGTCATGATCAGGAACACATACCTTCTTCATATTTTTGATGATTGCCAGATGCTCATCCCACACTCTGTACAGTTTTGGTGTTGGGTGATTGACTTCATCATAGTTATTAGTGAAATGCATGCATTTTGTAATCAGTGAAAACCAACACTAATTTTGCTAGAAGTGGGTCTCTGCAACAACCATTTTTTTTTACCAGTACCCTCTCTAGACTGGTTTATCTACCATAACCTGAGGAACAGGAGTCTGAACAATGGCCATATGTCATCTGCAGCTACAGGCTGCCACTGACTGCAATAAGCAAATGTTTTATTGTGACGTCTCTGACACTGCTCAGCACAGCAGTTCATTTCAATAACTGTTGTCTCTACCAGACTATCATTGACAAATTGTAATTAGTCCAGATCAACAGACACCTTAAGACCAGGGCTACCTGCAAATGGGCAACGAAGAGGTGCAGGATTGTCAGCAGTGCAGTATGAAGCTGACACCAAACATGAACATCACTGGAACTTGGCAGGTTAGAATCTACAGAACAGAACAGGCGTCAGTTTCACTATTCGTCTCAACGTCTGATGATTAATTCGTTTCAAGCAATGGTTCAGTTTCAGTTTGTTCTAAAACTAGCTTTACAGCTTTTCATTTACCATTGTGTTCTTTGGTTGAAGGCTGTGTCCCACTCATGAGCATTGTGGAGTTACCGTAAAGTGGCAGAAAGCATAGAAATATTCATAATTTTTTGCATTATGATGTTTATTTCATCTACTAGATGGCAGCAGAATAACGTCTTAAGAGTTATTCAGGCCTAATACGGTAAAGAGGATCATTAAACGTCTGACTGGGTTTTATCCTTTACACATAAAATGCCGAGCCTGAGTCAGAGTTAAAGCCAAGGAGGTTAAGGGAAAAGATATTATGAATAAAAAAAGTCTTTCTAAATTGATTCTTCTGATGCAACAATATTCACATTTGCATAACGCACCCCATTCCAAGTTCCTTCTTCAGTGAAGATGGTTTCTACCATTGCTGTCCGAGGTTTACATATTTCAGTATGTTTGACATAGTCTTATTTTTTCCCCACCATTATCCCTTTGCTAGAGGTTGGTTGGGGTCAGTTGAACTGAAGAATCTCCTTCACCTTAGCCTGTTCTTCATGTCCTCATCCCTTTATCCCAATCTTTACATCTTCCTCTCAACTTTGTCCCCTTGACAGATCTTCTCCATTTTCTATCAAATCATCTCTCACTCTGGATTCTACTTATTACCGTATTTTTTGCACCATAAGACGCACCTAGGTTTAGAGGAGGAAAACAAGAAAAAAATATTCTGAGCCAAATGGTGCACTAATATGTTTAATAAAATATAGCACAATAATATTTCAACCATGTAAATTCAACAGCGGTATTAAGAAACATCATCACTGTCATTAACAAATAAGGAGAGACTTTAAGGTTCAAGCACTCTTCTAGTTTTATGGAAACCCCAAGAACTCCTCATCGCTAGTGTCAGAATTTATGAAGCTCAGTTGCTCACAATCACTTTGCAGGAGCACGTACCTATCATCACACGGCATAACCTGTCCAAAGCCACCATGGGACAAAGCACGTTTGGACCAATGCTCCCTGAAGTTATATCGGCAGTCTAGTCCTATCTATATTTGTAATGCCACAAAGCCCTTCATCTCGTGTTTTATTGGGGGTTTCCAGTTTGATAAACGAGAATGCGGTGCAAGCACAGCCCTCGATTCAAAAAATTGCTCTGCATACCTGTTTGTCTCGTCTGACAGTAGCTGAAAGGCAGCTTCAGGAAAGAACAGCTTGAAGTAATCCAGCGGCTGGTAATCTGTTGAGTCCAACAGCAAGCCATACTGTCTTGTGAAGTCCGGTAGCCAGTTTGGCTCCCACGGATCAATGTCTAGGTGTTCTTCCCACACGAACCTTGCCATAGGTGTCCTGATCAGCTGATGCCAGTCCCTCACTCTCTTGTTCGATCTCCTGGTCACTCTCAACAAAATCAGATTCTGAAAAATCAGAGTCCGACTCAGCGATAATGCGCAAAACATTGTCTGCTGAGTATTTTGTTTTCTGCACTTGCTTCGCTCCCTCATGAGATGTAGATGCCATCTTGCCTTTGTTTATATTTGTTTACATTTCGCAACTCACACACACGCAAGGATTAGATGCCAAGTCAATGAGTCTAACATTCCTCCAAGCACAGAGGGAATGCCTGTAACGTAACAGTGAGTTTTGTCGCCCTCTACCCCTGGATGTCGACTTTTGTCAGGTAATACACATCATGGTCTGTGACACAATATTTGCTCCATAAGACGCACAGACATTTCCAACCTTCTTTTGGGGAAAAAAAAGTGCGTCTTATGGTGCAAAATATATGGTAAATGCCCATAACATATAAATCTAGCTTTTTTCCAATTGACTTCTTCAATTCCTGTACTTCTCTCAGCCTCCTCATTCCTCAACTCATGTTGGCTCTCAGCGGGAGGCCCATTGTCTACACTACAAATTTGCATTTCAGTTCTTTCAATTTCTTTTTCCCTTTTCCTTACTGTACATGTCTCTTCTCCATACATCAGCACTGGCCTTAGTTTCTGTTAAATAGCTTTTTAACTTTACTTTGCTTGACATACTCTTATAACATACTAACCTAGACACCTCCCACTATTTCTTTCATGTTGCCTTTGACTCAAAACATTTAACACAAGAATTACCAGAGCCTATAAGAAAACTCGTAAATCCGGCCTACCTTAAATCCGTTCGCACCTCTCCGTCTGTGTCTTTTGTCCTGTAAATGTGCCAATTAAGACAAGCAGCAAGCAGCCTGCTATTCCATCCTCCCACAGCCGCAGAACGTGTGAAGTGAAGTGCTGGAGTTTTAGAGTGGAAATAATGGATCGTTATTTGGAACACATGCATTTGATGTGTGTTCCCTTTCTACAGTAATCTGTGTAGAATGGATTTAAGGTAGGCCAGATTTACGAGTTTTCTCGTAGGCTCTGGTAATTCTAGTGCTAAACTTCTCTACATTTTTAGATCTACACCTGCTTTATCTTGCAAAATTCTGACTTTAGATGTTAAGGCTGAAAGTTGATTCCCCATCTCTTTTAGCTGTGAGATTTTGAGCAAGCCAACTTATCAGTCTATACTCTAATGGTAAAAATGCATGTAAACACTTGAAGTAAAAGCATAATTAGTATTTTAAAAAATCTTTACAATTTTCTCTATTTTAGTTGACTCCCAGGCAATCCTCAGCATTTATTTTAGTTGAAAATAATAAATGACTAAAGTGAATGGTAAATACTGAAATAATCTCCCCTCACTAGTCTATCTATATCTTGCTGTTTTCCAGTATGCTGCCAACTACACTTAATTTTAAAATACAGTAATCCCTCGCTATATCGCACTTCGCCTTTCGCGGCTACACTCTATCGCGGATTTTATATGTAAGCATATTTAAATATATATCGCGGATTTTTTGCTGGTTCGCGGATTTCTGAGGACAATGGGTCTTTAAATTTCTGGTACATGCTTCCTCAGTTGGTTTGCCCAGTTGATTTCATACAAGGGACGCTATTGGCAGATGGCTGAGAAGCTACCCAACTTACTTTTCTCTCTCTCTTGCGCTGACTTTCTCTGATCCTGACGTAGGGGGATTGAGCAGGGGGGCTGTTCGCACACCTAGACGATACGGACGCTCGTCTAAAAATGCTGAAAGATTATCTTCACGTTGCTACCTTTTGTGCAGCTGCTTCGTGAAGCGACATGCTGCACGGTGCTTTGCATACTTAAAAGCTCGAAGGGAACGTATTGATTTTTGTTTGTTTTTCTCTGTCTCTCTTCTCTCTCTCTCTTTCTCTGCTCCTGACGGAGGGGGTGTGAGCTGCCGCCTTCAACAGCTTTGTACCGGCGGTGCTTCGCATACTTAAAAGCCAAACAGCCCTATTGATTTGTTTGCTTTCCTCTCTCTCTCTGACAGACTCTGCTCCTGACGCGCACTCCTTTGAAGAGGAAGATATTTTTGCATTCTTTTAATTGTGAGACGGAACTGTCATCTCTGTCTTGTCATGGAGCAGAGTTTAAACTTTTGAAAAAGAGACAAACGTTTGTTTGCAGTGTTTGAATAAAGCTCCTGTCTCTCTACAACCTCCTGTGTTTGTGCGCAAATCTGTGTCCCAAGCATGACAATATAAAAATAACCATATAAACATATGGTTTCTACTTCGCGGATTTTCTTATTTCGCGGGTGGCTCTGGAACGCAACCCCCGCGATGGAGGAGGGATTACTGTATAGCTTATTCCAAAGAGTTAAATCCTTAATTTAAAAAAAAAATGTAAAATTCCATGAAGCGTTACTGACAATTTTTAAAAAGATATTTAAAATTATGAATGTTCTTCCACAAGAAAGGTAACACTAGAATTACCAAAGCCAACGAAAAAAACACTAAATTCCGGCCTACCTTAAATACCTTCGCACCTCTCCGTCTGCATCTTTTGTCTTGTAAATGGTGTTGATCAGCACAAGCAGCAAGCACTAGATTATTATTAGATATTATTTTCTAATGATGTAAAACACTCCATCCATTTGTGCCTTCCGAGACACTTCTTCTTTCTCTCCTCCCCTGATGATAGCGTATGTCCATCTTAAATAAGGGGAAATCGATGACATAACCTCTGATCACCATGTGATAGCAATGGGCACCCCATGCCAAGAACAAGTTAGCTGCAGCCATCAGAAAGTTCACAATGCGTTCTTCACACCACAACAAAAAAAAATCATAAAACTTTAAAAGATTAATTATCACAACACACAATTAAAACATCACAGCTGTACTATGATGCCCAAGGTGTGTTATGTTCCAGCCAGGGTTTATTCACTGGCTTAACCTCCTTAGGACATTACAATAATCTGGATGAGAACAGGCCATTCAGCCCGACTGACTTTGCCAGTGCTATTCTTCTAAAATAACATCAACTCAAAGGTCCTTAAAAGGCCTTAATGTTATATTTACCCCAGGAAAAAAACAAGCCAAGGGCTTCCTAAATTTTTCAATGCTATTTTGTGTAACAGAAACATGGAAATATTGAAACATGAACAGAAATACAATAGGAAAGGTCTATGCAGCATCCACTGTTGTACTGATGCTTTTAGTGCACTCCTTTGTGTGATGTGTTTTGTGAAATTTCACCAATACAATACAATACAATATAATTTATTTTTGTTTAGCCCAAAATCACAAAAGAAGTGTCGCAATGGGCTTTAACAGGCCCTGCCTTTTGACAGCCCCCAGCCTTGACTCTCTGAGAAGACAAGAAAAAAACCCTTGTAGGGAAAAACCTTGAGAAAGGCAGTTTAAGGAGAGACCCCTTTCCAGGTAGGTTGAACTTGGCCGAATGGTGCAATCGGAACAGTAGAAGCATCTTTCTTGGTGCACATTTCTTATATTTTGTGCATGAGAGAGCTGAATAGCACTGTCACATTGTGTTATTGCAGGCTACCAGAACACCAGGCTTTGACATCTTTCTTGTCCTTCCACTTGATCGCAATCCTTTTACCTTTTCTTTGTCTCATCAGACCAGAGAATTTTCTTTCTCATGGTCTGAGAGTCCTTCAGGTGCCTTTTGGCAAACTCCAGGCGGGCTGCCATGTGCCTTTTACTAAGGAGTGGCTGCCGTCTGGCCACTCTGCCATACAGGCCTGATTGGTGGATTGCTGCAGAGATGGTTGTCCTTCTGGAAGGTTCTCCTCTCTCCACAGAGAACCTCTAGAGCTCTGACAGAGTGACCATCGGGTTCTTGGTCACCTCCCTGACTAAGGCCCTTCTCCCCCGATCATTCAGTTTAGATGGCCGGCCAGCTCTAGGAAGAGTCCTGGTGGTTTCGAACTTCTTCCACTTATGGATGATGGAGGCCACTGTGCTCATTGGGACCTTCAAAGCAGCAGAAATTTTTCTGTAACCTTCCCCAGATTTATGCCTCGAGACAATCCTGTCTCGGAGGTCTACAGACAATTCCTTTGACTTAATGCTTGGTTTGTGCTCTGACATGAACTGTCAACTGTGGGACCTTATATAGACAGGTGTGTGCCTTTCCAAATCATGTCCAGTCAACTGAATTTACCACAGGTGGACTCCAATGAAGCTGCAGAAACATCTCAAGGATGATCAGGGGAAACAGGATGCACCGGAGCTCAATTTCGAGCTTCATGACAAAGGCTGTGAATACTTACAGTGGTGTGAAAAACTATTTGCCCCCTTCCTGATTTCTTATTCTTTTGCATGTTTGTCACACAAAATGTTTCTGATCATCAAACACATTTAACCATTAGTCAAATATAACACAAGTAAACACAAAATGCAGTTTGTAAATGGTGGTTTTTATTATTTAGGGAGAAAAAAAAATCCAAACCTACATGGCCCTGTGTGAAAAAGTAATTGCCCCCTGAACCTAATAACTGGTTGGGCTACCCTTAGCAGCAATAACTGCAATCAAGCGTTTGCGATAACTTGCAATGAGTCTTTTACAGCGCTCTGGAGGAATTTTGGCCCACTCATCTTTGCAAAATTGTTGTAATTCAGCTTTATTTGAGGGTTTTCTAGCATGAACCGCCTTTTTAAGGTCATGCCATAGCATCTCAATTGGATTCAGGTCAGGACTTTGACTAGGCCACTCCAAAGTCTTCATTTTGTTTTTCTTCAGCCATTCAGAGGTGGATTTGCTGGTGTGTTTTGGGTCATTGTCCTGTTGCAGCACCCAAGATCACTTCAGCTTGAGTTGACGAACAGATGGCCGGACATTCTCCTTCAGGATTTTTTGGTAGACAGTAGAATTCATGGTTCCATCTATCACAGCAAGCCTTCCAGGTCCTGAAGCAGCAAAACAACCCCAGACCATCACACTACCACCACCATATTTTACTGTTGGTATGATGTTCTTTTTCTGAAATGCTGTGTTCCTTTTACGCCAGATGTAACGGGACATTTGCCTTCCAAAAAGTTCAACTTTTGTCTCATCAGTCCACAAGGTATTTTCCCAAAAGTCTTGGCAATCATTGAGATGTTTCTTAGCAAAATTGAGACGAGCCCTAATGTTCTTTTTGCTTAACAGTGGTTTGCGTCTTGGAAATCTGCCATGCAGGCCGTTTTTGCCCAGTCTCTTTCTTATGGTGGAGTCGTGAACACTGACCTTAATTGAGGCAAGTGAGGCCTGCAGTTCTTTAGACGTTGTCCTGGGGTCTTTTGTGACCTCTCGGATGAGTCGTCTCTGCGCTCTTGGGGTAATTTTGGTCGGCCGGCCACTCCTGGGAAGGTTCACCACTGTTCCATGTTTTTGCCATTTGTGGATAATGGCTCTCACTGTGGTTCGCTGGAGTCCCAAAGCTTTAGAAATGGCTTTATAACCTTTACCAGACTGATAGATCTCAATTACTTCTGTTCTCATTTGTTCCTGAATTTCTTTGGATCTTGGCATGATGTCTAGCTTTTGAGGTGCTTTTGGTCTACTTCTCTGTGTCAGGCAGCTCCTATTTAAGTGATTTCTTGATTGAAACAGGTGTGGCAGTAATCAGGCCTGGGGGTGGCTACGGAAATTGAACTCAGGTGTGATACACCACAGTTAGGTTATTTTTTAACAAGGGGGCAATTACTTTTTCACACAGGGCCATGTAGGTTTGGATTTTTTTTCTCCCTAAATAATAAACACCATCATTTAAAAACTGCATTTTGTGTTTACTTGTGTTATATTTGACTAATGGTTAAATGTGTTTGATGATCAGAAACATTTTGTGTGACAAACATGCAAAAGAATAAGAAATCAGGAAGGGGGCAAATAGTTTTTCACACCACTGTATGTACATGTGCTTTCTCAATTTTTTTATTTTTAATAAATCTGCAAAAATCTCAAGTAAACTTTTTTCACATTGTCATTATGGGGTGTTGTGTGTAGAATTCTGAGGAAAAAAATGAATTTAATCCATTTTGGAATAAGGCTGTAACATAACAAAATGTGGAAAAAGTGAATACTTTCCGGATGCACTGTATGTGAAGTTTGCTTGTCCATTTGGGTTTCCTCAAACAGTCCAAAGACATGGTGGATTGGTGGTGCTAAATTGGCATGTGTGTGTTTGCCCTGCAGTGGGTTGGTGCCCTGTCCAGGGATTGTTCCTACCTTGTGGCTGAAGATTCCTTAGGATAGATTCCAGCATTCCTGGGGCCCTGCTCTCGATAAGGTTGGGATAAGCTGTTTTAGAAAATGGATGGGGCCAATCTGTAACATGATTATAGTTCAGTTAATCAATCATTTGTTGACCTTGTGTCTGGGGTTGTTAGCGTGTTGCATAGACTCAAGGGTATAATCCCAACAGGTTCCTATTGTGGTACCTGAGGGTAGAGACAAATAGGCCCAATATTTTGGGGAGCGGGTTTCTTTTGAATTTCTGGTGGTACTTCTTATTATGCATGCTGAACAGGAAGGGAGGGCGCCCTTGGAGGTCCGAAAAGCATGTTGATATGCACAGATTATATCAAAGAGCGGGGGGGGGGGGGGGCGTGGGTGGTCCCACTTGGGGGTTTGAAAGAGCAAATAATAAGCACTGATTACAGTATATCGAAAACCGAGGTTCATTTGGAGGTCCAAAAGCACGCTGACGTGTACAAATTATATTGATGACTGATGGGTGCGGATCCCCCTTGGAGGTCTGAAAGCGTATCGATATGTACAAATTACATTTCCCGTTGTAGATCCGGAAGTGCACTGATATGTACACATTACTGTATATCATAGAGTAAAGGGTGCAGATCTCCATTGGAGGTTCCAAAACGCGTTGATATTTATACATGATATTAAAGTGTGGGGAGGGAGAATCCCCCTCGGAGGTTCAAAAGCCTACTGATATGCGCAAATTATTTTGACGAGCAGGGATGGACCCCTTGGAGCTCCAAAGGACAGCTGATATGTAGACACTAGGCTGACCCGCCTTTTAAGGCGACTGACTTTTAAGTCGACCACTTCTTAAGGCAATTCAATATGTAGATCAATTTGATATTGATGTGAATATTGATATTTGATATTGATGTGATATTGATAGTGAAAAATAAAATTCGGACTCCATAATAATATACTTGAAGCTCATAGGGGAACAACTCTCCCGCTGCCATTAGCTCAGAAATGGTACCATAAGTTTGAGACTTTGACATTTCAGTGAGATACTGAAGCTCATTTGTGTAAGAGATTCCTGACAGCATCATTGGAAATGGCTGAAACCTTGACCAATTACGTAAAACATGTCGTACAATGTCAGCCCGAATCTGTACCGCTAAAGATGGAGTTTCATGCACTAAATAAGCTATAGATGAGAATAAGCAAGCACCATCTCCCCTGATATTTACTACGCGGTGAGGCATTTGTACTCCATCGACATTAATTATTTCCAGAGACATAATTTTGTCTATTTTTCCAGCGCATCGCAAACAAAAGCAAGGGAACGATGGGAGCACCAGAACTCTGCTCACATCGCGTCGCTTTGTACCGCAAACCGCAAGTAGTAAGTCCGTGATAAGCGGAATACCGCTACGCTTTGCACTCACGGGACGGAAGGACAATCCTGACCGCTTTTATATAGTGTCTTGATTGTATCAACAAGCACAGGGTGGAAGGTCCCTTAAGGAGGTTGAAAAGCGCATTGATATTTACCCATTCATCAAATAGCGGGGAGAGGGGACCCCCCCCCCCCCTTGGAAGTCTAAAAATGCACTAAAATGCAATGATTATATGAAAGAGCAAGGGTCCATCGGAGGTCTGAAATCGTCCTGATTTGCACACATTCTATCGAAGAGTAATGGGTGGAGATTCCCCTCGGAGGTCTGAAAGTGAGCTGATATGCACATTTAATATCAAACAATGTGGAGTGGGGGTCCATCTTTGAAATTCAAAAGCTCAGTGACAGGACAAATTGGTTTCTAAGAATCGGCTGGTAAGGTGGGTTGACACACGTAAATGAAGAATGGGGACGTGCTACATTAGATTAGATTAGTCAGTCAGTCATTTTCCAACCCGCTATATCCTAACACAGGATCACGGGGGTCTGCTGGAGCCAATCCCAGCCAACACAGGGTGCAAGGCAGGAAACAAATCCCAGGCAGGGCACCAGCCCACCACAGTAGGTTAGATTAGATACACTTTATTAATCCCAAGTGGAAATTCAGATGCGTACAACAGTAGAAACATAAAAACGAGAATACAGACTCGCAGGACAAATAATACAGGCAATCAATCAATCAATTAGATTGATTAGCATAATCATAAAAAACTATAAGTAAGTATAAGTAAATAATACGTAACATAACAAAAATTATTCTACTTTTATTTTGCAAATAAAAGTAAAATTAATGAGTACATCAGGTGGAAGAATTGAATTGCCTGATAGCAGTTGGCAGAAGAGACCCCCAGAGGTGCTTCTTAGCACACCTTGGTGGAATGAGCCCGTGGCTGCAGTTGCTCCAAGACAGCACCTCCTGGTGGAGAAGAAGGGGATTTTTCGTGATTTCATGAAACAATGTTTGCCACCATCCTCTCTTCCACAACAGCTTCTAGTGTGTCCAGGGTTTGCCAAGTGATGGAGCCAGCTTTAATAATAAATTTGTTCAGGCCTCGGGCATCTTTGAAGCTGAAGTTGTTTTCCCAGGAGACTGCAGTGCAGAACACCACACTGGCTACTCTGGACTGGTAGAACATTTCCAGCAGCTTGCCTCATACATAAGAAGACCTGAGCCTGGTACATGGTATGGACTAACAGTGGGTATGGGCCCACTTCAAGCAGGTGCCAACGGGCATATGCACATGTACAGTCATAGGCTGAACGGTTTTACAAAATAAGACGAGGAGACTTGAATCAAAAATATGGTTTCCCATTGCAACAGACGCCAATTCTGTTCTTTTTCATTTACTTTTTACTACCTCATTAATAGAAAATTGGTGATTTTATTTTTTTTCTTGACTTTATGCCCGTTTTCGGCCGAGACTAGGACATATGAGAGGCCCCATTAATTGCTTCAACAGATACCAGCAAAGATCGGCCCCATCCTGATAACATGTCATCCTGAGAAGCAGAGGTCATCTGTCACAAAAATGCTTACGGCTTTTAAAATCGTCTGGTCATCTGTCACAGTTTCAGTAATGGGATGGCATTCTTGCTCTCTCTCTCTCTCTCTCTCTCTCTCTCTCTCATTTTCTTTCTCTCTCTCTCTTTAAATTCACGCATCTACTTAAACATGCAAATGTACCTGCAGCCCTAATTGGTCCCTTAGATACTTAAAGCTCTAGCTTTGTTTGTGAAGTGCCTTGAGTTTGTCCCAGGGTCTGGTTTGCAATTGTGTTTTCAATAAATGTTATGCTAACAAAACTCCTTTGTTGTTCTCTCATTATAATTTATCAGGAGGACTGCATATTTTAGCGCCTTACCTACATGATGCCACACTCAAGACAGAAGTGCTCCTCCTGTCACACAGTGTCAACATACACAAAGAGTGACTTGAGCACAAGTGGGAGGAGAGGCGTTGCGATGTTTGCATTCCGGGGGAAACGCGGTGGTAGAGCATGTAGGCGGAACGTCGTCTTTCAGATTTCAGAAGTAAAAAAAATAAATAGACATTAACGTAAAATTCAAGTGCTGTTGTCTGTAGTATGAGTACGGTCCAGCCAATCAATTATGAGTCCATCTTGTGCCTTGGATTGTTAGCATATTGTATAGTTATGACCCAGAGGGTGTAATCACGGAAGAACAGTTCATTATTGTGGTGTGTGGGGGATAGAGAGGGAATAGCCCCCTGTATTTTTCAAAAAAGGGTCTTTTAATTTCTTCAGCGGATAAACATATACATATACATCGGACTTCCAATACAACTCGGAGTCCTGCCACGTGCAAAAGTTTGCTGACGACACTGCTATCGTGGGCTGCATCAGGTATATCAGAGTATAGGAACCTAATCAATGACTTTGTTAAATGGTGCGACTCAAACCACCTACAACTGAACACCAACAAAACCAAAGAGCTGGTGGTGGATTTTAGGAGGCCCAGGCCCCTCATGGACCCTGTGATCATCAGAGGTGACTGTGTGCAGAGGGTGCAGACCTATAAATACCTGGGAGTGCAACTGGATGATAAATTAGACTGGACTGCCAATACTGATGCTCTGTGTAAGAGAGGACAGAGCCGACTATACTTCCTTAGAAGGCTGGCGTCCTTCAACATCTGCAACAAGATGCTGCAGATGTTCTATCAGACGGTTGTGGCGAGCACCCTCTTCTACACAGTAGTGTGCTGGGGAAGCAGCATAAAGAAGAGGGATGCCTGGACAAACTGGTGAGGAAGGCAGGCTCTATTGTAGGCACGGAGCTGAACAATTTGACATCTGTGGTGGAGTGATGGGCGCTGAGCAGGCTCCTGTCAATCATGGAGAATCCACTGCATCCACTGAACAGGATCATCTCCAGACAGAGGAGCAGCTTCAGCGACAGACTGCTGTCACCGTCCTGCTCCACTGACAGATTGAGGAGATCGTTCCTCCCCCACACTATGCGACTCTTCAATTCCACCCGGGGGGGTAAACGTTAACATTATACAAAGCTTTTGTCTGTCTGTATACCTGCATTGTTATCACTCTTTAATTTAATAATGTTATTATCAGTATGCTGCTGCTGGACTATGTGAATTTCCCCTTGGGATTAATAAAGTATCTATCTATCTATCTATCTATCTATCTATCTATCTATCTATCTATCTATCTATCTATCTAAACAGAACCTTTGGACCCCTTAAATTTCTTCATATTCTGTTATGTTATGTTTATTTCCCTCATCAAGCAGCACTCAGTACCTCAAAATGACAAAACAAAACCCCGATTTTAGAAAACTGTGCACATTTATTAAAAATAATATCACTTTGACACAAGTATTCACAAAGTACTTTGTTGAAGCCCCTTTGGCATCAATTTCAGCCTGCGTTTCACGCACCTGCATTTGAGGATTTTCTGCCATTCTTCTCTGCAGATCCTCTCACACTCTTGTCAGGTTGGATGGAGACCATCAGTGGACGGCTATTTTCAGGTCATCTCCAGAGACGTTCCCAATGGATTAAAGTCCGGGCTCTGGCTGGGCCACTCAAGGACATTCCCAGAGTTGGCCCCTAGCCCACTCCTTGTGTTGTCATTGTCTTATTGGAAAGTGGACCTTCAAGCCCAGAACGCCCTGTAACAGGTTTTCATGAAGGTTATCTCTACACTTTCTCATTAAGGATGTCTCTGTACGTTGGTCAGTTCAGCTTTCCTTCAACCCTGTCTGGTCTCCCAGTCCCTGCTGCTGAAAAACAAACCCACAACATGACGTTCTCACCACCGTGCTTCACCACAGGAATGGCATTGCACAGGTGATGAGTGGCACCTGGTTTCCTCCAGACATGACACAAACATTTATTTCTAGAGTGCATTTTCATACAAATAATGAAGCTCAAAGTGCTTTACAAGATGAAGAAAGAAAAATATGTATATAAAAATTAGGCAAAAGTAATTAACAAAGAATAAAGTAAGGTCCGATAGCCAGGAAGGACAGAAAAAACAAAAAAAAAAACTCCAGAGGGCTGGAGAGAAAAAAAAATCTGCTGGGGTTCCGAGGCCACGAGACCACCCAGCCCCCCTAACATAAATGATCTCAATCAGTCCTCATGGTTTTCAGGGTTCATGTGTAAGAATTAGACGATGACGGTCATGTAAACCTCTGGCCTTCAATCCATCAATGGAGGAACAGCATGGTGCTTTCATGGGGTGGTGGTGACAAAGATCGGCACCACAGAAAACCAGAAAGAGAACAGCAGAGAAAGTAGGGGTTAGTACAGATGGTGGAGATATGATAAAAATGATAATTAAATGCAATTAATGAATATTACATTACAAAAAAAGTTACATTAAAATGAAGCTATGAGAAAGCCATGTTAGAGTAATGAGTTTTTAGCAGTTTTTTAAAGTGCTCCACAGTATTGGCCTTATGAGACCAGACAGTCTTGTTTCCTCCAGTCTGAGAGTACTTTAGGTGCCTTTTTGCAAACTCCATTCAGACTTTCATGTCTCATCTGGCCACTTTGCCGTACGTCTCAGATTAGTGGAGTGTTGCACTGGTGGTTGTCCTCCTGGATTTTTTTTCCAATCTCATACACGCTCCCTGGAGCTCAGATAGGGTGACCATCGGATTCTTGGTCAACTATCTTACTAAGGCCCTTTCCTATGATTGCTCAATTATGCTGGACAGCCAGCTCTAGGAAGAGTTATGTTGTTCCACACTTCTTCCATTTGGGAGATGCTCAATTTTGTTCAAGTCTGGGTTCTGACTGGAAAACTCAAGAACATCCCCAGAGCTACCCCAAATCTACTCCTGTGTTGTCTTTGTTTTGTCCTGTTGGAAGGTGAAGCTTCAGCTCAGTCTGAGGTCCACATTACTCTGGAGCAGGTTTTCATTAAGGACATCTCTGCATTTTGCCTTGTTCAGCTTTCCCAGTTCCTGTTGTTGCCACCACCATGCTTCACCATTGGAGTGGTATTGCACGGGTGGTGAGCGGTGATACTGATCTTGGTTTCGTCAGACCAGAGAATCTTGTTTCACAAAGTTGCCTTTTTGCAAACTTCAACCATGCTTACATGTGTCTTTTACTGAGGAGATGTTTCTATCTGGCTACTCCTTCATAAAGCCCGGATCGGTAGAGTGCTCCAGTGACGGTTGCCAACAGGTTCTTGGTCACCTCTCTTACTAAGGCCCTTCTCCCATAATTACTCAGTTTTGCTGGGAAGCCGGCTCTAGGAAGTGTCATGTTGTTCCAAACTTCTTCTGTGGAGGCCAGTGTAATTTTTGGGAACCTTTGGTGCTGTAGGGATTTTTTTTTGTAGCCTTCCCCAGATCTGTGTCTTGACACAATCCTGTTTTTATGCTTTGCAGGCATTTCCTAGGACCTCATGGCTTAGTTTTCACTCAAGTAGTGGACCTTCTATTGACTGCTGGGAGTCGTGGTTGTTTCAGTCTTCCTGAATTTAGGAATTATGGAGGCCACTGTAAACTTGGGGACCTTTGGTGCCACAGGATTTTATTTTAGCAGTCTTCCCCAGATCTGTGCCTTGACACAATCCTGTCTTTATGCTTTGCAATCATTGCCTAGGACCTCATGGCTTAGTTGTTGCTGAAGTGGTGGACCTTCTATAGACAGCTGGGAGTCGTAGTTGTTTCAAACTTCTTCCATTTAGGAATTATGGAGGTCACTGTGCACATGGGGACCTTCGGTTCCACAGGATTTTATTTTTGTAGTCTTCCCCAGATCTGTGCCTTGACACAATCCTGCCTTTATGCTTTGCAATCATTGCCTAGGACCTCATGGTTTAGTTGTAGCTCAAGTGGTGGACTTTCTATAGACAGCTGGGAGTCGTAGTTGTATCAAACTTCTTCCATTTAGGAATTATGGAGGTCACTGTGCACATGGGGACCTTCGGTGCCACAGGATTTTTTTTTGTAGTCTTCCCCAAATCTGTGCCTCAACACAACCTTGTCTCGGCAAGCAATTCCTTTGACCTCATAGTTTGGTTTCTGCTCAACTCTGGGACCGTCTATAGGTGTGTGTCTTTCCTAATCATGGCCAGTCAATTCAGTTGACCACAGGTAGACTCCAAACAAGGTTTAGAAACATCTCAACAATGATCAATAGAATGGGATGCACCTGAGCCAGATTTCAAGTGTCATGGCACTTGAGTCAGTGGTGGGAAATTTCAGTTGTTCATTTTTCATAAATTTGCAAAAGTTCCTAAATTCCTGTTGTCACTTTGTAATTCTGGGTTATTCAGTTTTTCTTGATGAGGGAAAAAAATGAAATTAAAAGGTTCTAGCACAAGGCTGCAACACAGCAAAATGTGATGAAAGTGAAGGGGTCTGAATACTTTCTGAAGGCTCTGTATGCAGATATACAGTCATAGTGTGTGGAGGTCTAGAAAGTCACTCCACCCTACTAAGAGACGGGCCTACACTGCTAGGTGGCATCAGATATGATATTATTTATCTCGACTTTCAGAAAGCATTTGATAAGGTGCCACATGAGAGGGTGAGCATCAAACTAAAAGAAGGGACAGGTCAGGGTGTGGTGTGTGGATGGGTGCAGAATTGGCTCAGACACAGGAAGCAGAGGGTGATGGTGTGAGGAACCTCATCAGAATTGGGTGACGTTAAGAGTGGTGACCAGCAGGGGTCAGTGCAGGGGGTCCTTGGGTTACGACACAGTTCCGTTCCTACAATAGTGATGTAACCTGAATTTTAGTGTAAGTCGAAAAACACCCAAGCCTAAGTCATTTTACCTGTCCTTAACACAGTTGTACACACAACTAAGCCACAGAAAAAGGAAAAGGACATAAATATACTGTACTGTACACTGTACTGTAGTAACAGAAAAAATGACAAAAATGAGTGTAAAAGAAACTCCTTACCTTTATTCAAATTCCAATTTATAGCAATCTTTCCATCTCAATCATTTATGCCACTTCGCTGTTTAGTAATCACAGTCGATTTCATATGGGCTGACCCTTTACATGCTCTATGATACGGTCTTTATACTTGATGATGGTTGCCACAGTAAAGTGGCTAAGTCCTAGCACATGGCCGATGTTCATCACTGATTCTCCTTTTTCTGATCTCTTTACGATGTCTAATTTAACTTCCATTATGATGGCTTTCCTCTTCTTTGAAGCACTAAGATCTGAAGGCTCTGACTTTCGTTTAGGAATCATGATAAAGGCCAAAAAGTCACCAAACAAAGCAACACAAATGGAACACTTGTGCCACATGCAACCAAACTAGTTTGCCAAGTCCCTCACTCATACGCCACGTTAATGTGTATTCAACCGCCACGCGCAACCAAACTAGTTCACCCACATGGTCCGTAAGTACGACGCTAACGGCATAAGCCGAAACACTCACGTCTCAATTTTTTAAAGTTTTTATGGGAGTGAGAGTCGTAAACTCAAAATGTCGTATTTCGAGACGTCGTAACCCGAGGACCCCCTGTATATAAATTATTTGGATAGGAATATAAATTATAAGCGGGTTAAGTTTGCAGATGATACCAAGATAGGTGGATCAACAGATAATTTATAATCCGTTATATCATTACAGAAGGACTTGGATAGCATACAGGCTTGGGCAGATTTGTGGCAGATGAAATTTAATGTCAGTAAATGTAAAGAATTACACATAGGAAGTGAAAATGTAAGGTTTGAATACACAATGGGAGATCGGAAAATCGGGAGTACACCTAATGAGAAGAATTTAGGAGTCATAGTGGACTTGACACTATCAACTATCAGAAGCCATTAAGAAGGTTAACAGAATGTCAGGTTATATAGCGCCTTGATGTGTGGAGTACAAGTCACAGGAGGTTCTGCTTAAGCTTTATAATGCACTGGTGAGGCCTCATCTGGAGTACTGTGTGAAGTTTTGGTCTCCAAGCCACAAAAAGGACATAGCAGCACCAGAAAAGGTCCAGAGAAGAGCGACTAGGCTGATTCAGGGGCTACAGGGGGTGAGTTATGAGGAAAGATTAAAAGAGCTGAGCCTTTACAGTTTAAACAAAAGAAGATTAAGAGGAGACCTGAGTGAAGTGTTTAAAATGATGAAGGAAATTAGTCCATTGGATCGAGACGGTTATTTTAAAACGAGTTCATCAAGAACATGGGGACACAGTTGGACACTTGTTAAGGATAAATTTCGCACAAACATTAGGAAGTTTTTCTTCACACAAAGAACGATAGACACTTGGAATAAAATACCAAGTAGTGTGGTAGACAGTAGGACTTTAGGGACTTTCAAAACTTGAATTGATGTTTTTTTGGAAGAAATAAGTGGATAGGACAGGCGAGCTTTGTTGGGCTGAATGGCCTCTTCTTGTCTGGATTGTTCTAATATACCCGGATGGGGGTGTTTGAATTCTCTTTTCAGTTTCAGATTGGTCCTGTGTGTTGGGACATGTGGCATGGGCACCTTATCCTGGATCACGTGGGTTGTGTTCCAGAACCCCCCGCGAAAGGTGAAAATCCGCAAAGTAAAAACCATGTGTTTATATGGTTATTTTTATATATTTTAAGCCCTTATAAACTCTCCCACACTCTTATAAACATTTCCCACACAATTATACAGCATAAACCCTTTGTATTCTCTTAGGTATCAGGTAAGATTCGTTGAAATTATGTATGTAAACACACTGTTTATATACAGTAAAACCTAAATATTATTTTAAACAGATCAAGCGTCTCCGATATCACATATGTTACAGCCATTACGACAGACAGGCCACCAGCAACAAATACGTACAATGCAAGAAAAATTGTATACAGTAAAATGTGTGTACAGTGACATTAAACATACGTACATGTACTAAGTACTGTATGTAGAAAATTAATTGTGGTTACTCACCAACAATGACACGACAACTTGTCCGATAACGATGAGTTTAATTTTACTGCACACCAAAGGAGAGCGTTACAGCTCTTCTAAAGGAGCCTCTTCAGGCGACTACTGTCTTATTACATCCACTTACAACTCATTTTGTGCCCTGGTTAAAATACACTGCGACCGTAGATCTTGTATTCTTTTCCTCCTTTTTAAATAAAAAGAACCGTGGACTCATTGATGCCATAATGGCCTCCTACAGCAATGTAGCTGTTCCCTTCCTTCAACATATCCAAAACTTTTACCTTTTCAGCAATCATTAGCATCTTCCGTTGGCGCTTGGGCACGGCCCCTGAAGCACCAGCAGGAGCAGATCGATTTGGAGCCATAACGAAGGGCTTGACTATGCACAAAGATAAACACAAAAGAGCACAAAAGTTAACTCTTTACACAGCGAAACATGTTGATGCTGAATGAGCGAGACGAGACTTCCTGGTTAACGCAGCGGAATCGAATTCGGCGCTCCATCGCTGAGCCAATCAGCACACAGGAACTTAACTGCATGCTCTAATTGGGTAGCTTCTTAGCCATCCACCAATAGCATCCCTTGTATGAAATCAACTGGGCAAACCAACTGAGGAAGCTTGTACCAGAAGTAAAAAGACCCATTGTCTGCAGAAACCCGCAAAGCAGCGAAAAATCTGCGTTATATATTTAGATATGCTTACATGTAAAATCCTCGACAGAGTGAAGCCGTGAAAGTCGAAGCGTGATATAGCGAGGGATTACTGTAAACTCTTTTAGTGCTAATTATTTTTTGTTTCCTTTTGTCCCAGGGCTGAATATTTTTCCCAAAAAGCCCATTTGCTAAAAAGCACACAAAGCAACGGTTTCACACATAATTCAATACAAAATACTTATTGATGACAAACATCACTCTGTTTTATGTTCCATGAGCCTCTACAGTATGTCAATTCACATTCTTATTACATACCTGTTGTCTCATCACTTATAAGATGAAAGGCACTTCTGGGGAAAAAGCAGCTTGAAGCAGTCGAGTGGCTGGTAAGCCGCGGAGTCCACTAGCACACTACATCGTATGATGAAGTCCAGTAGCCAGTTTGCCTCCCACGGATCTGTCTATGTAGTCCTCCCAGGGCGAACGTTGACGTAGGCGCTTCAGCTTCACGAGTGTGTTCAGTAGGGATGGGAATCGAAAACCGGTTCTTGTTGAGAACCGGTTCCCACTGTTTCAATTCCATGGAATTGTTTGCCATTTTTGCAAACGATTCCCCTATCGATTCCAGTCACCTCGAATGACGTCACCATGTTGCGTAGCGTCATTTACTCAGCAGGAAACATGGCGCCTAAGCGGCACAAACGCTCAAAAGTTTGGTTATACTTTACGAGAAAGGATGACAACAGGGCAACTTGCAATACTTGCAAGGTAGATATTTCATCAAAGGGAGGAAACACTACGAATATGCAAAAGCATTTGCTCACGCGATAACCTTAAATGAATGTCGTGTTTTTGATCCGCTCCGGACTAGTGAATCTCAACCCAGCAGCAGCGGTAACGTTTGCACGTCCTCTCCCGTTAATACGGCAGGTAACTAATTAACTAACATTGCATATTATGTTAGCGCGATTTGCCTTATTGCAAAACCTGCTATTACTGTGCATTGCATTTAGATGACCATGACGAGAGAGACAGAGTCTGGCTGGCTTAGATGCTGGCAGTTCTCGCTGCAGTCTACCGGTAGCTTCTCCTTTCACAGAGGCGGGGAAAAGTAAAAATTCCTTCCTGAAAAAGCAGATATGCTTATATTTCTGCAAAAGAATTGTTAATTCTCCATAGTTGATGGTTGCAGAATTGCACAGTGCACAGTTCCATTGGACTTGAGTTGATTGTATTTGTTGCTGGCTGATGTAATTTTATTTTTGAGTGCTCAGCTCATATATACTTTTAAAAAGGAGAGTGTAAATGTTACTGGACATTCTTGTGTAATTGCCACAGAATAATTTATGTTATACTTTGTTATTGCTACAGAAGAATATTTATTTTATTATTATTTTACATTTACAAATTTTTTTCTGGGGACCCCGTGGCACTCCATCGAGGAGCCGTAGGCTGTGGATCTCTTAAGATCTCACTGTTGGGTTTGTAAGGTCATGCTACTCCTAAATTTCTGTCTTGTTCAAAGATAAGATATAAAACAAAGTTCTAAGCTAATCGACCTGTGTGTTCTCCTTTTTTAAAAATAAGAATCGATAGGAGAATCGATAAAGAATCGAATTGTTAAACAGAATCGAAAATGGAATCGGAATCGTGAAAATCTTATCAATTCCCATCCCTAGTGTTCAGCACTATGATCATCTGAGGACCGACTAGCTTGTGAGGGACCTGACTTTTGTTTTTGATCACTAGCATCAAAATCGGATATCAATGAGTGTCTGTGTAGTCCTCCCAGGCGAATGTTGCCGTAGGCACGTCAGCTGCACGATCAGCTGAGTACAGGTGCCGGACTTTCATTTTTGATCTCCAGATCACTTGCATCAAAACTGGAGTTTGATGAGTCAGAGTCCGATTCAGCAATCATACGAAAAAAATAAATCTTCTTATTAAATACACTACCATGGCTGTTCGTTTGTCTGTCCAGGATTTTAAACCACCTGTAGCTCACAAACCGTTTGAACTATTGACCTGAAATTTGGTACACATATACTACGTGACCTCTACTATCCACTTTCGGGGTGATGATTGACCTCCAAGGTTATTCCTCTTTTTATTTTTATTTTATGTTATTGTAGAATCAACTCTCAGCAGCGGCTAACAGGGCGGCACATGTGTACGGGCACCATTCTCATCCCTACCACCTTCGGCCTCACTTCCCCTACCTCTAAACCACTGTCAGGCAACCGGGCGCCGCGAAAACTTTTGTAAAATATTTAAAATTCCTAGTGTTTTTGAACTTTTGGTTGATTAAAAAGATAATGTTTAAAAAAATATTTTATGTTGGAAAAACAGATAACGGTTAATCAGATTGTTGAATAAACAAATGTATTTATTTTGAATGCAAGTTAAAATTTTCACTGTTCACCATTCATCATAATATCAACATCAGCGGTGTCAAAAACACATCTCGTGAGACTTAAAAAGTCTCATTGTTAGAAGATCTCGCTCACTGTACGGATAGAAGAAGGCGGAGCAAATATAGAACGAGAAAATACGAACGCTACATTTTGGCTCTTGGTGACAAGAGAGTATTGCTGTATGGAAATGAAGTCTAAGAAACGCGAAAGACTTCAAATGATCGACAAGGAAATGCGCGTCTGTCTTTCGAAAATTGATCCTCGCATCAATCTCATATGTGCTGAAAAACAATCTCAACGTTCACGTTAATTAAATTTAAGATTTATCCTTTGATTCCTTTATTAATAAAATGTCTTTCAAACTTGTAAAATTAACTGTTTTTATTGGCGATTGTCCATAGATTGTGTCGTCACGACTTTATTTATGGGCAGTCCCTCAGGTGCGCCGCGAAAGAAAATTTTTGGACTTAGTGCGCCGCAACTCGAAAAAGGTTGCCTTTCATTGCTCTAAACGTACTAAGTAACTGCAACACAAACACTGACTTAATCAGTTTTAACACGAAAAGATGCAGACGGAAGAAGAGAAGAAGCGGTCCGCTAGGGTGGAGATAAGAAGAGCTGCTCAGGAAGCAGCAAGTGCATCAACCTCTGAGCAAACGAATGCTAAACGTACAGAGAAAGAGGAGGAATACTAGGAATGCTCAAGTCAAGTGTATTCGTGCAGTGCGCCATTACTGGTAAGTAAATAATACGCACAGAGTGTTTTGCTTTGCACATTCGCTTTGCTCTCTCACCCGATGTTGATGCCATTCTAGACGTTGTTTATGCTACTTATGCACACGCAAGGATTTGTCATCAAGTCAACGAGTCTAACAGTTCTCCGAGCACTCCAAGAGGGTCTGCCTATAATGTAATGGTGAGTTTTATTGACATTTACAGCTTTAATCCCTCTCTGCACCGGATGTCGAAAACAGGAAGAAGACATGGACAGGGTGCCATATTCTCAAATTCTCTTAACTCTTGTAGGGCAGATGTTGACTGTAGTCGATATTCGCCCTCAATCCCTTGTGTTAACAAATGTCGACATCTACCCTAAAAGAGTTAAGAGGATTTGAGAATATGGCACCCTGTTCATGTGCTCTTCCTGCCTTCCTTCTGATGATTGGTATGATTGTCTCCAGCTTCCACATGACCTTGTATTGGATAAGTGGGTTTTGAAAATTATTGGATGGATGAAGATTATGCTATGTCCTGTGAATTAGCAAAGAGGATGACAGGAACTGGGTGTCCAGTGGAGCTTAGTGGCCGGAGTTGTTTGAAGGTCATTCCAGAGCCCAGTGTTTATGTAATATGGCGGCTCCTGTCTTGTGCCCAGTGTGGCTCCTACTCTGACTCCACTCAGACGTGAATTTAATCAACCATATCAAATAAATAAATTGAATCTGTTCTACAGAGAACATGTGAGGTGATCAAGGAACAAAAAGAGGCACACCTGTAAGGTAATCCCTCTGAGATGGAGGAAATTGGAAGAGAAGAAGAAGAAGAATGGCCTGAATCAGATGTGTATACGGGAGGACAGAGAAAAGTGTAAAAACTATTTTTACAGTCTCTCTCTTCCTCTCTCCTGTCCAACAAAAACTTCATCAAAGTTTTATAAATCTGCCTTGATGTCCACCTGGAGAGCGGACCCCTGGCAACAGCAACGTCTTAATTCCATGTGGCTGCTGACGCACACCATTTCTGCTGCATTTATTTTCTGCCTGCTGCAACACCATCTTCAAGGCAGAGCTTGTTATGGACCACTGGCTGAAATCCAGGACTTTGAAATGTAAATCTGGCAACATTAGGTTTGAATGTTAGAATCATAGTGTCCTTGCTGGGCCAAGGGGTGCAAGAAAAGAATGGAATGTATTGCCCTGACCTGTGAGAAGACTGCAGGTGAGAAATGCTACATAGGAAATGACCGAGGTGCAGCACATGATAGATAGATAGATAGATAGATAGATAGATAGATAGATAGATAGATAGATAGATAGATAGATAGATAGATAGATAGATAGATAGATAGATAGATAGATAGATACTTACTTTATTAATCCCAAGGGGAAATTCACAACAGATGGCTTGTTGTTAGCATAGCAGCGTACAGTTCTTACTGGAACTACAATGTCCATACAGAAGTTGATGTAGTCAGTAGTGCAGTCAACAACCTCCTCAATGTTCTCAATATGAGATCCCTGCAGGATATCCCAGTCTGTAGTTCCAGTCTCTCAGAGCCTTCTCTGCCTCCAGGGACCACTTCCTGAATGATCGTGTGGTTACAGGTAGGACTCTCACTCTTGGTTTGTAGTGAGGCTGAAGCAGAACCAGGTTATGATCTGCTTTCCCAAGCGCAGGCAGCGGGGTGGCGCTGTATGTGTCTTTAACGTTTGCATACAGTAAATCAATAGTCCTATTTCCCCGGGTATTACAATCCACATACTGGGAGAAGGCAGGTAATGTTTTGTCCAGCGTCACATGGTTAAAGTCTCCAGCGATTAGCACAAGCGCTTCAGGGTGCTGCGTTTGTAACTTAGCAACAGCAGAATGGATGATGTCACTCGCTGACTCCACCTCTGCCCGAGGAGGAATGTATACAATAACAACAATGACATGTCCAAACTCTCTGGGCAAGTAATAGGGATGCAGACTTACGGCCAACAGTTCGATGTCCCTGCAGCAAGTGGAGATTTTGACGTTAACATGTCCAGAGTTACACCACCGTGTATTAACATAGAGAGCGAGTCCTCCTCCTTTGTGCTTCCCGCAGGTACTTGCATCTCTGTCCGCTCTAACTGTGCTAAACCAGGGTAGCTCCACGTTAGCATCTGGGATGGTGGTAGTTAGCCACGTTTCGCACAAGCACAACAACCTGCATTCTCTGTAGGTTCTGACATTTTTCACCAGCGCAGCCAGTTCGTCGATCTTATTTGAGATTGAGTTCACATTTCCCAGAATCACAGAAAGGCACCGAAGGCTTAAAACGCCACTTTCTCGCAAGCCGCTTCATTTTTAACTTAGTGCCGGCTCTGCTGCCACGATACCGCCTTCTTACCTCGTCGGGTAAATAGGGAACCACACCGGCACTGGCATTTGTTCTCAGCGCTTGAAGTTGAGTACTTGAATAGACGAGTCTCGGCGTGTAAAAATCCAGGCCCACGTTGTAAAAGTAAGCGTGTCCAGGCAACGAATTCACATAAAATCCACATAAAATAAAGTGATAGGAGTGATCAATAAAGAAGAGAAAAATAAAAGTAGAAAAATAAAGTCATACACGGAGCTGCTGAAAAGGCTGCCACTCTCGGCGGCACCTGAGTCGCCTGAGCTGTGAGGAAGCACAAAAGCGTACGATAAGAGGGGTGCATATGCTGTCATTTATCTTGATTTTTTGATAAGGTAATCCATGAAAATTATGAGCATGATATAGGCCCAAAGCAACCAAAAAAGGAATGTTGGGGCACCAGCTGGGTTACCCCTTTTCATAAGTTCATAAATTAATCTTCTTGGCCAAATTCTTTCAAGCCAAAAGTAAAGCTTCTAGGGCCCTATGGAATCTATTTTATTTTTTCACAAATTCTGTTTTATTACAGTAAGTAGCAACTGCTACAACAAAACAAACAATAATGAAATGGCACTTTACATTCCTTTTAATGAAACAGCCACACTAGCACAACTGAACCTTTTTTTGCAGTTCCATTCATCAGGTAGGAGCCCAGATCCTCCATGATGCTGTATGCTGAGACTGCAGTAGGACAGCGAGTGCCCCCCAGAATTGTAAGAGCTGTTATTAGTTTGATGCATCCTTCTGAGATGAAAGTTAACTTCACTTTTTAGGGTCTAGGATATTTGTTACAGCCTGAGCTGATGTGTCCTCGGCCAGAAAGAACTTTTTGTAGAGGTGAATATTCTAAATGGACTTTCATAGGGTCCTGTTCGGTTTTTGCTGTCTCTTACCCAGGGTGGATCTTCAGAAGCCACAACAGCAGGAGCAGCACAGCCATATAGACAAATGATGGAGTTTTCCGTTAGACAGCCAGTTTAGGACTACTAACCAACTACTTGTGTGCCAATTATTACCTTGGGTAGTCACAGAATTTTCATAATAGTACATGGAAAAGAAACAAATGTGATAAATGAAGTTCACAATTCTGATATTTAGCTGTTGACTGTTGGTGGTCTGCTGCCACTTTGACAAAGTGGTCCTGGTCCGAAGCACTTTGAGAACCTCAGTTCTAGAGTCCTGGGTGGAATTCCAGCATTTTTATATATAATACGCTACCGTGGCTGTTCGTTTGTCTGTCCAGGATTTTAAATCAGTTGTAGCTCACAAACCATTTGACGTATTGGCCTGTAATTTGGTACACATCTACCACGTGACGTCTACTATCCACTTTCGGGGTGATGATTGACCTCCAAGGTTATTCCTCTTTTTATTTTTATTTTATTTTACTGTAGAATTAACTCCCGCCAGCGGCCAGCAGGGCGGCCGTGCGGCGCATGCGTATGGGCACCATTCTCATTCCAACCACCTCCGCTGTCACTTCCCCTACCTCTTCATATCTTAAATCATTCTTGAGGCAGATTGAAGACTTAACTGCCAGGTCAAGTGAGAAATTAAAGAAAACGAACTAAGTAATTGAAACACAAACACAGACTTAATCAGTTTCAATGTGAAAAGATACCGATGAAATAAGAGGAGAAGCGGGCCGCCTGGGTGGAGAAAAGAAGAGCCGCTCAGGAAACAGCAAGCGCATCAACCTCTGAGCAAACGAATGGTAAACGTACAGAGAAAGAGAATGAAAACTATACTGTAAGTCAAGTGTATTCAATGCACGTTATTGTACAGTTCGCCATTACCGGTCTTAAATAATACGCTACCATGGCTGTCCATTTGTCTGTCCAGGATTTTAAATCAGTTGTAGCTCACAAACCATTTGACGTATTGGCCTGTAATTTGGTACACATCTACCACGTGACGTCTACTATCCACTTTCGGGGTGATGATTGACCTCCAAGGTTATTCCTCTTTTTATTTTTATTTTATTTTACTGTAGAATCAACTCCCGCCAGCGGCCAGCAGGGCGGCAGTGTGGCACATGTGTACTGGTGCCGTTCTCATCCCTACCATCTTCGCCATCACTTCCCCTACCTCTTCATATCTTAAATCATTCTTGAGGCAGATTGAAGACTTAAGTGCCAACTTAAGTGAAAAATTAAAGAAAATGTACCAAGTAATTGCAACACAAACACTGACTTAATCAGTTTTAATGCGAAAAGATGCAGACGAAAAAAGAGAAGAGGCAGGCCACTATGGTGGAGAAAAGAAGAGCCGCTCAGGAAGTAGCAAATGCATAAACATCTGAGCCAAAGAATGCTAAATGTACAGAAAAAGATTATGAAAACTATGAATGCTCAAGGTGGCATGGTGGCACAGTGGGTAGCGCTGCTACCTCGCAGTAAGGAGACCTGGGTTCGCTTCCCGGGTCCTCCCTGCACGGAGTTTGCATGTTCTCCCCGTGTCTGCGTGGGTTTCCTCCCACAAGCCAAAGACATGCAGGTTAGGTGCATTGGCGGTCCTAAATTGTCCCTTGTGTGTGCTTGGTGTGTGGGTGTGTGTGCGTGCCCTGTGGTGGGCTGGCACCCTGCCTGGGGTTTGTTTCCTGCCTTGCACCCTGTGTTGGCTGGGATTGGTTGGGATTAATAAAGTATCTATCTATCTATCTATCTATCTATCTATCTATCTATCTATCTATCTATCTATCTATCTATCTATCTATCTATCTATCTATCTATCTATCTAAAAGCTTATTCTAAAATGTTATTGATCAGATCCTGCCAGGTTTTGAAAAAGTTCTGCACAGATCCTCTAAGTGAGAATTTGATTTTTTCCAGTTTCAAATAATATATAACATCAGTTACCACACTGACTTAGAATAGGAGAGTTAGGATTCTTCCAGTTGAGCAAGATAAGTCTACATGCCAATAGTGTAGTGAAGGCCATTCCAGTTTGTTTGTCCTTCTCCACTTTGAGCCCCTCTGTGAGCCCACCAGACACAGCTGTTAGTGGATTAGGAGGGATTGTGACTCCCAGGCTGTCTGATAGGCATTTAAAGATTTTGGTCCAAGATGATGTTAATTTGGTGAAGGCCCAAAACATGTGACCCAGTGAGGCTGGAGCTCGATTGCAATGTTCACAGGTAGGATTTTGCCCTGGAAACATTTTGGACAATTTTAAATGAGAGAGATGTGCTCGATATATAACTTTAAGTTGAATAATTGTATGCTTTGCACATATGGAGCTCGAGTGAATTCTCTGCATTGCTGCTTTCCACTCCTTTTCTGAGATGTTGAGTGAGAGATCCTTTTCCCACTGTACTCTGGGATCTTTGAAAGGGGAGGGACTGTAAAATAGTTTTATATGTTAGAGAAATGCTGTCTGAGTCCTCAAGAATGATCAATATTTTTTCCAGCGTAGAGGTAGGTGGGAGGTGAGGAAAATTGGGCAGGTTCTGTTTAACAAAGTTTCTACAAGGGCAATCCCAAAAGTAAGGTCTCCTATTTTTTTAGAAATACAAACAACCGTTTATTTTCTATAATGTTTACATCATTTTAAAGGTCAAAGACTTATTTATTTTTCTACATAATCGCCATTTCGGTCAATGCATTTTTGTAAACGCTGTGGTAGTTTTAGAATGCCCATGTCATACCAGCTCTCTGCCATGTCCATCAGGAAGCGTTGAACCTCATCTTTCACCTCTTCGTCGGAGCAGAATCGCCTTCCGGACAAATGTTCTTTCAACTTAGGGAACAGGTGGTAGTCACTGGGTGCCAAGTCCGGACTATAGGGTGGGTGGGTGATGAAGTTCCAACCGCCGATCTTTACGCATGTCTTCCTCAACCTTCGCGACTGTCTCGTCGGAAATTGACAGTCTCCTGCGCGAACTTCGCACTTGGCAGTAGCGTTCAACAGGAGCTCCATTTTCAAGGGCTGCCAAGCCAAGATTGAGCATCCCAGCAAAGCCGCACATGCTTGTTTGGGAGTGGAGGAAGCACCTATCACAACAGTGTGACCAACAGCCATACGAACAGTTTCTCTACGTCCCCACTGCTTTGGAGACCTTACTTTTGGGATTGCCCTCGTAATTTGAAGGTAGTGAAAGAAATGTGTTACTGGAAAGTTCAATTTGGAGTGTAATTGTTCGTAGGATGCGAAGACGTTGTCTATGTACAGATCTCTATGTGATTTAATCCCAAATGTTTTCCAGATATTAAACACTGCGTACATTTGAGAAGGTGGAAAAAGGTGATCATCATGCAGAGGTGCCACAGATAAAAGCTTCTCTGTCTTGAAGTGCTTCCTACATTGGCTCCAAATTCTAAGTGAGTGAAGCACAATTGGGTTGTTAGTATACAGGTGCTGGTCATAAAATTAGAATATCATGACAAAGTTGATTTATTTCAGTAATTCCATTCAAAAAGTGAAACTTGTATATCAGATTCATTCATTACACACAGACTGATGTATTCATTTCTTTTAATGTTGATGATTATAACTGACAACTAATGAAAGTCCCAAATTCAGTATCTCGGAAAATTAGAATATCAATTAAGACCAATGCAAAAAAAGGATTTTTAGAAATGTTGGCCAACTGAAAGGTATGAACATGAAAAGTATGATCATGTACAGCACTCAATATTTAGTTGGGGCTCCTTTGGCCTGGATTACTGCAGCAATGCGGCGTGGCATGGAGTCGATCAGTCTGTGGCACTGCTCAGGTGTTATGAGAGCCCATGTTGCTCTGATAGTGGCCTTCAGCTCTTCTGAATTGTTGGGTCTGGCGTATTGCATCTTCCTCTTCACAATACCCCATAGATTTTCTATGGGGTTAAGGTCAGGCGAGTTTGCTGGCCAATCAAGAACAGGGATACCATGGTCCTTAAACCAGGTACTGGTAGCTTTGGCACTGTGTGTAGGTGCCAGGTCCTGTTGGAAAATGAAATCTGCATCTCCATAAAGTTTGTCAGTAGCAGGAAGCATGAAGTGCTCTAAAACTTCCTGGTAGATGGCTGCGTTGACCTTGGACCTCAGAAAACACAATGGACCAACACCAGCAGATAACATGGCACCCCAAACCATCACTGACTGTGGAAACTTTACACTGGACCTCACGCAACGTGGATTCTGTGCCTCTCCTCTCTTCCTCCAGACTCTGGGACCTTGATTTTCCAAAGGAAATGCAAAATTTACTTTCATCAGAGAACATAACTTTGGACCACTCAGCAGCAGTCCAGTCCTTTTTGTCTTTAGCCCAGGCGAGACACTTCTGACGCTGTCTCTTGTTCAGGAGTGGCTTGACACAAGGAATGCGACAGCTGAAACCCATGTCTTGCATACGTCTGTGCCTGGTGGTTCTTGAAGCACTGACTCCAGCTGCAGTCCACTCTTTGTGAATCTCCCCCACATTTTTGAATGGGTTTTGTTTCACAATCCTCTCCAGGGTGCGGTTATCCCTATTGCTTGTACACTTTTTTCTACCACATCTTGTCCTTCCCTTCGCCTCTCTATTAATGTGCTTGGACACAGAGCTCTGTGAACAGCCAGCCTCTTTAGCAATGACCTTTTGTGTCTCGCCCTCCTTGTGCAAGGTGTCAATGGTCGTCTTTTGGACAACTGTCAAGTCAGCAGTCTTCCCCATGATTGTGTAGCCTACAGAACTCGACTGAGAGACCATTTAAAGGCTTTTGCAGGTGTTTTGAGTTAATTAGCTGATTAGAGTGTGGCACCAGGTGTCTTCAATATTCAACCTTTTCACAATATTCTAATTTTCCGAGATACTGAATTTGGGACTTTCATTAGTTGTCAGTTATAATCATCAACATTAAAAGAAATAAACATTTGAAATACATCAGTCTGTGTGTAATGAATGAATCTAATATACAAGTTTCACTTTTTGAATGGAATTACTGAAATAAATCAACTTTGTCATGATACTCAAATTTTATGGCCAGCACCTGTATTGGCGATGACTTGTACTTATTGGGGTACAAAGCAAGTAATATAAAGAAGTGCTGAAGGATTTAATTTCTTTTGTGGACCAGGCTTGTATGTGTTCATCTATTTGTGTCCATGTCCAGGTTTTTATAGCTTGTAAAATCGTCACCCAGTAATAAAACTGAAAGTTAGGTAGTGCCATGCCACCTTCTGCCTTAGGGCTTTGTAGGGTCGCCCTGTGGATGTGTGGATGTTTTGAAATCCAAATAAATGAGGTTACGATTGAATCTAATTTCTTAAAAAAATGATTTATTGATGTATATTTTAATTTTTGAAATAAAAAGAGAAGCTTTGGAAGGATATTCATCTTAACAATGTTACAACTCTAAATATGGCGCATTACAAGTGGATAAGAGTGTATGACAGACAGGACAGGTAGTCTTGGGGGAGCTGAATTGCTTGTTCTCATCAAACTTTTTATAATGGTCTGATCATTTTAATTCCCCTTTAATTAATTAGCATGGATTAATTGATCAATTAGTGAAACTAATTATTGATTCATGTATTGTCATCGGAAGTCAGTAAGTGTGCAAAATTTCAAGTCATTTGGACAATAGGAAGTGGGTTAAATATCGATTACAAAATTTGTACCCGACAACAAACAGGTGAAGTTAAAAGAAGCGAGGGAAAAATGGAGTCAAGCCAAAGTGAAGGTCAAAACCAAAATTCAAAAATTGAGAACATCAGAGCCAAATTGTAAACCAAAAGGCAGAGCTATGAATAGCAACCAGTAATCAAAATATCAAGTAAAGTGAGTCACTAAGTTTGGTTCAATCTCAAGATACAAAAAGGCCATCGAGGCGATCTTTTAAGCGTTTTCCAATTACCTTTGATGTCATGACCCTAGAGGCCACGCCCCTAGCAACGAGAATCTGCATCATGAAGACTAAAACCACAAAATGGCCACCCCCATGGTCTAAACAAAAAGCCATCCGCACAGACATTAACTAAAAGTCCATTTCTAAATGATGGCTCTATTCAAGAAAAATAGCCATAGAATTAAATCCCTTGA